>NW_027286985.1:32313178-32525678 GCF_022747635.1 Hetaerina americana | reverse complement strand
TAAAAATGCTGAGGTTATAGACCGGGAGGGAGAAGAGAGGAAGCTACCAGGGGGAAATCCAAAAAAAAAGCTGGAGAATTTGATGGAAGAAATATTGAAAAGTAGTGTCTGTTGAAGGTCATGATTGAAGAGAGAATGTTGGGAAAGCAAGTAAGAGGAAGGGCACCAAGGGCATGAAGGCGGACAGAACTTACCAAGAAATGAAGAAAGAAATAGGAAGATCTCGTGATTCTCACAAATAAATTGTCCTTAGAGACTGCACAAAACATAATGTTAAAAATAGGCAGAATACCTTGTTTGAATGATTTATGATGTTACTGTCAACAAATAATAATAGTACTAACTTAAGTAAATGGCAAAAAAATTTAAAAGGTCCAATAGGTGACAGCAAGGTTATTGGGCTGCTGCTGAATCAATCGATTTGAAAGCAACCTAATAGCCTTGGTGTCATCAGTATATCATTATCAAAGCCTTCATCACTAGGATCAAATGGTTACCCAGGAAGGCTGAACCGCAGTTACATCTATCCTGATTGTGAAGACACTCACTGTCTATTTGATAGAAAAAACTAGCAACAAAATTCCATCTTAATGCAGTATAACTCAAATTTCAACTACACATGCAGCAGGATCATAAGTACAACAAGAGTTATAAAACTAGCATTTTGAAATGCCTTGGTTCCTAACATACTACTGATAACAATAAAAATAATTTGCATAATCACAAAAGCCCAAATCCCAGGTATTTCTGGTGAGCTCTGGTAAATGTGTGGTCTGATGTTAATTCAAAGAGGATTGGCCTTTAAACCATGTCAGCAGTAATAGGTGGATTTTAGGAGAGAACTATCCCTTGCTGGAATGAATGATACTAAACTGCCTAATACCATTGCAACTGATTTTAAGGCTATACTAATACCATGGCTACGGACCAGTCAAGGTTGGCATTTGATGGTGTTGTTATTAAATATTTTTCCTGGCAGAGTTGGATAATACACGTACATAGGTGAAGAATAGCCATTTCTAATGGATCAAATAGTACAAAAAATCATCGGGTAGAAACCATTAGACCTTAATCTTAGGTGCCCCTTGCTATTCATTAAAAATACAAACACAAGGAGTTGCAATTTGGCAGTTGACTAAATTATAATTTTATTTACAATTAATTGATATAATTAGTTAACTCGAGACGGTTTGACTTCCATTCTAGAATATGCATTAGAATTTCTTCGTATGATGCCTACAAATTTACTAGTTCCATAGTAGTTTCAAAAGTGAGAAATTATAAATGTATCCTACTGAACAAATATGAAACATTTATAACTCAATTAAGTAGTGTTAGAATATAGTATAACATATTTATTCATATTTGTATGACATACATATTTACATTTACTTAATAATTCATAAAAAGCTCAGAAGTCTAATTATGCAAGATGGTTTCCAAGTCTAGCCAAATTCTTGATATGATGTTATTAATCATTAAACCTTCCTTATGCAGAGTTAAAAGTGATAAATCAAAACAAAATTAAAAACATTGAAGATGAGGCAACAATTTTTTGACAGAATATTAATGGAATGAAACATTAACACAGCACATCAGGACATTATTTACTCATTTAACATAAGGTAAGGGCAAAAAAATTATATTTGGACAAACGATGACTAGTTTAATTGATATAATTAGTTACTGCGTTTCAATTAATAATTCCACAGAGGATTTGAAAACCAATGAAGGAATTAGCTATTAGCATTGCGCACATACCAACTAAAAATCAGCCTTTCCGAGGTGATACCCAATCAGGCTCGGGAGTGATGAATCTTTTCAGGAGTGATCTGGTAACAATGTAAACATTTTAATGGTGCCCATGGAGGTAAAACATGTGAAGTAAAAATAATAAGAGTTGGCAAGCAAAAAAATCCATAGAGGATGTGCTCATTATATACACTATTTACAAAATAGTATCTATGTGAGAAAATCATGTATAGAAGAAAACGCTATTTAGTCGAGAGCATTTGCACTGTTCAGTAAAAGAACACTATAAAAGCCCAAAATATACAAAAAGGAATAATATAAATAATAAATTCCAATTGCAATTTTTATAACTGTGGCATATAGAGAGAGAGATAGAGAAAGCTGCCAAGCAAGAGAATGATAGAAAATTAAATTTTTGAAAAGGAACTCATATTGCACGAAGGAAATTAATTACATTGGGTCAATCAATTGTACCTGATTATAAGGGAAAGGACTGTCGTTCCACACAAAATCGTTACCAATGGGGAAGTGATGAATCACGTTTCCAGCAGGAGCGTACACAGAGCGCCGCCCAGAGCTTGCTGACCAGGTGGACATGAGAGCCTGAGGAGTTTCATTTAAAAACAATCACAATGGAGAAAATGGATCTATGACAGTATGTTAGCAAAAATTACGGATCTATTTCCTACAAAGGAGCACCCATTAACTTTTCAATTCTACTTGGGAGAGGGGAAATTGCCCTCAAGTCTTGGTTTATTGCATCAGAGGAGGGAAGTACCATGCAACACATTCCCTTCTTACAGTATCAACAAAATCTACGACAGATCTTTAAGCTGATATGCTAGCATCAGTGGTATTTAACTCCACATAATTCCTTCCTTAAGGTATAAAAGCAAGCAAAGATAGTTCGATTTTAGAAAATTCTGGCTGCCAGTTAGTTATACAAACTTTAATCTCTAGATGTAACTAAAGGATGATTTATAAATGTCCTCCTTTCCACACACTGTTTATGATGAGTTGAGTTAAAAAACATTCCTCAGCATCATAGTAATAAAACTTTAAACACTATTCACATAAATAAACAAATTTAGCCCTTAAGTCATAGGCATGTGGGCCATAGGGCATCCTTGGGCGTTTTTTGTGCAATTTAATATTTTCATACAGCCTTTGGGTAAGAATAACTTTCAATTGCTTTACACTACCATCATCTTTTATCATTTCCACAGAAAATTTGTAGAAGGATTAGGGGAAAATAGAGCATACGATGAAACAGATCCAACTAGGCCACAATCATGGCCTAGTTGGATCTGCCCATGTGCCTTCTGAACACAAGAATCAGTATCAGTGCATAACTAAAAACTTTCTACGGTCAATACTATAAAACACAGGGCAAAATATAAAACATAAGAGGGCGCATTTGCACAAGTACAGAAAAAATAAAGAGTATCACAAAATTTAGTTAGCTCTTAAAATTTAATAATACTTTAAATGAGAATTTCACGGTAGGACATAATAATTAATACAATATAATTCCATTTTCTTTCGCTATTGATGTGAAAAGATTATTTGCTACTATTGTGGGTTTCAGCACCACCACAATTTGTGGCCATAACGTATTATTTCTGGGAGCTTTAAAGGTCACCCAAAAGTTAACCTGAAAAATTCAAAAAAACTATATGAAAGAAAATACACTACTCTATACTTCAGTCAAGGTCAAGGATAAATAGCATTAAAATACACAAATATGCAGAATAATTGGCAAAACTATGCCCATGATGGGCTTCGGTGAAATATTTTATAACAAGACTTATAATGCTACTCCTATTACTGGGAAATGATCTTAGCAAAATGATTATTTTATCTTAACCAATTTTAACAATGAACCACTATAATTCAATTTTCTTCTTAAGTTTTATCCTTCCAAAAATCATACGCATGGGACATGAATCTGTAAGGGTAATCACTATCAGGGTGATTTAAGCTTAACGATGTAATATCCTTTAGATTGCTTTCCCGTATCTTCATTTGAAAAACACACCTCAAAAATTAACAAACCACTGCGATGGTTAAAAAATTGGATCAAAGCAGTTAACGGCATTGTCTTAGTGGAGTAACGTGGTATGTAGTTATCCATTCAAACATTTTCTTGCTACCACGGGTTTAATGCAAATGCCTCCTGATTAGTACTGTTCTCATAATAACACTGGCGAGTGATAAAAATCGGAATTAAGAGCAAGGTTAAAATCTTAAAATGGGTCATGTACAATACTTATCAAGAATTCTGTAGCGGAGTGCATAAGACATTACAAAAAATAGGTACAATTCACTTTTACACCACGTTACTTCCCCTTTTAATTTCATGTAAATGCGTTCACAAGAGAAACATTCTGAATTATGTTCTTAACACTGCCTTATCCTATAACAACTGTCCAGCAACATACATGCTGTATACAATACATTGTAATTTGAAAATTTTCCCATTTCCTGTGACTTGATAACGTAGACGTTTGGAATTATTTTCTTCGAAACGCGCACAAACATTTACATACCACTTGACAGACACAATTCCGCTAACAACTATTCATACCTTCAACGCCATTTTAACTGAACGTAAAGGAATAGTTGCATAACAATTGGTAGTAATGTGGTGACATTACGTGAAGAACGTTCCTTTCACTTTTAGATTCATTTCGCTAAGATATGACCCAATCTTAGGTTCAATTTGTTTTCTACTTTCAGAACGAGAATTTGATTGCGATTACTTTATTATGATGTTCAATCATTTTAAATTAAGCAAATTTCATCATGGTAAAAAGGCTAGACTTACTTCCTAGGGTATCCATACCATAAAAATTCCAAGTAAAAAATTAGAGTCATATAGCCATATAGAAAATAATCAAGCATTTCGCACGATTATATTATGGCTTGAAGCATCACAAATATTGTTAAGCATCGTAACATTCGTTCAAATGTATCACTTAAATCACAGTTCCTTGAATCCGGAACTTTTAGGAAAATTATTATCTAAGTCAATGTTATCATTTATTATCATTGATACCACTCAACACCCGTGACTTATCTAATAAAAAATGTCGACAACTTACTTTTTTCTGTAACAAATACAACTTAGAAAATCTCCTCCCATCAAACTGAACTTAGAGCTATCAACAACTTTGCACTTCTCTGACACTTATAATATAATTAGCCTGATCAGAAAAAACTCAATTCATTTCACATGGACAAAATTATGCAAAATCTACATTATCGCGGCGTTGACATGCCGAAATCTGTCAGCCCCTCCTGTCAATGCACGTCAACTTGACTGAACTCACTGAGCTTGACACAGACAAATGAAGTATGAATTTTGATAATGCACCTAGGAAATATGGGTTATGAGAAATGATCAAATTTAGTATATTTTACAGTCATACAGTGAGTACTCTACTTCATTATGAAAATGTTTAACAATGGATTTTTCTCTGCTAAAACTTTGCAATCACTATGAATTTTATTACCTTATAAACGTTCCTTATCTGCGCGGCGTATCGAGCTTATTTTCTACCATGCAACTGGAAGATTAAAATCGGATGAAGCACCGGGGGAATTATGTGAAAATACCCTTGCGTAAGGTATTATTAATGAATAGAAGGATGATATGTGCGCTTCAGTCAAACCGAAATCGCGAAGTTTTTAAAGCTGAATGTCACAGTATCTGAAAACATGTCCCTAAATTTATTTCATGCATTTCCAGTGAGTAATTTACAATTTATACTTAGCACTTGGCGAATGACGGAAATGAAAAACTACCGTATTAAAAAACTGTAGGCAAATTTCCAAAATCCGGGACTACACAGCAAAAGTTACGAACTATCTAGGGTCCCTTGGGTTATATTTCCAGAATTCCCGATTTCTTGGGAAAACCACAACATGGCATTTTCGAATGTATTATAACATGTGACTGCCATCAAAGGAATGCAAAATTTACCTTGAAAAGCAAACGTTAAAAGGTACGACGTGAGACGACACCAAACAAATATCAAAATACTGACGGGGAAAAGTATATTTGGTGTTGTTCCGTTCACGCGGTGTTTCATAGGAGCTAATTAGGCGCAAGTACTCACCCCAGTATGAAATTTCGAGGCGGGAAGTTAAAGTTCATTTAGGGGCCTCCACAATATGGAATGAGTGGAGTGAGAACAGTAGACAAGGTACGAAAGATTGCCAAGTGCTGCTTTAGGAGTGAGTGCCGCCTTGGCAGCCACATGGAAGGTCCGAAATACGGGATCACGACCACTCAACTGCCCTGCAGCAATTTTCGCTGAGGTAGCTGGGTGGCCCAGTGTAATACGTGCATATTTAACGCTTTCGCAAGTAATGGCGTTCTCCAAGTTATTATTTTTTCATAAATTTATGTCAGGATAACGCTTTGAATTAATTTTGACGAATACATATTACGCAGTAAAATGTTAGGTCTGCGAAAGAAGTTAAAAGTGCGTATTGTGAACTCTTGGAATGATCATCGTCTTACTGGGAAAAATACTTTCGTGAACAATGAATCATAATTTGTAGAACCAGCCCATTTTTGGAAAGTTATTTAAAAAAAGATCCATGTAGATATTTCACAGTAAAGAACTTTGAAACCTAATAGCCATCTTGGATCCTCGTGAAGTTTTACTTAAATAACTGTGCACATTTGATTGAAATTCTTTGCTCTGGAATTTGTGCTGCTCACATTTCTCTGAGGTGGGCAGCAATCAAGTATCACTCTTAAATATAATCAAAGGTGATCTGACGTTGCGTTGACAACTCCTTCCGGCTATTGGCAAAAGAGTCTCAGGTTGAAATTCAGATGTGGTAGCGTAGTGGTAAATTAATCAGCTGATGGCCAATGTGTCCCGAGTTCTATTCCTGGAGATGACTTTGGTCACCATAAACCAAACCGAAGGCATGACATTTTCTGGAAAGGTTTTTTGCTATTCTTCCTTATGAACCACAGCAGATATTAAAAAAGGGGGTTGCTACCATACACCAACATACTCGCGATTTAACACACGGTTGGTCTTAGAATGGGGTTTATCCGAACCATTAAAAAAAATCGTCCTCAGTTTGACTCTGTTTGGGTTTCAACCATGTGGCCTGTTCGAATCACCTGATAAACTGGCCTTTAGATTGAAGGCTTAGGCTGGTAGTAAATTAAGCAAGTTTTTCATTCATAGTATTCCACTGGTGAAGGTAGGTTTTATCTAGATTCTTGGACTAAACATTGCCATTCAAGCTACACTAGATACTCCAGAACCGCATATTAAAATAATAACACAGTTATCTGTTTAAGGTCATTGCCACAAACATCGCATCTCTTTTGACATTACATAAATAGCAACATCTTATTGTTGTCGCATAATAACGATGAGCTTAATAATAATTATCCCCACTTCATAATTCAATTGGATAATAAATATTATGTATAGGTAAATATACTGGCGTCAAAAATAGGTGGTATTGACCATCTGGGATAAAATTAACATTTAGTATTGAATGCTAACCTGTTAGGTTCCAACCTTCATACGAGTGTATGTGAAAGTTTGTATTAGACATGTTTTTAACCACAATTTAGGAAAAATGTATGCTGTCAAATATAGCACTTTTCCTGCCACATTTCTGATAGTGTGCACAGATTTTCCTTTCTTACTCTGAGGCAATTATTTTGACTTCCTGTATCATTCACCCTTGTCTTACATCTCTAAAAAATTTCCATATCCTTTCACTGCTCTCTTAACAACATTTCTCTCATCATATTAGTTTATTAATATTGGTAACCTATCGGTTGAAATAGGTTTACGACGGACATAAGCTACCAAATGGAACAACAAAATTCTCCTTGCCTCTCTTAACAAAATGGAAACTGGCATCCAACATTACAATAAGCCCCTTTTCAATTTCGAACATGTCCTTCCTTCATTTCATCCAACATGCCTATCCTATACCTCCCCTTCCTCATTTCTCCCCTCTATCAGTCTTTAACATCCCATTCCCAATCAAAATGCTTCAAACCCAATTTTTCTGCATTTTGATTTCTCCCAACAAAATCTCCTCCCCCACCATGTTTTAAACCCACCCCCACTTCCTCTCTTGTTTTCTTTTCTGTCCATTTTACCTCTCCATCATTCTCCACACCCAAATTTCAAAAGCCTTCAGTCTATGCCTATCATCTTACTTCAATAACCATGTTTCCAAGCAGTACCAACCCGTGCTTCATATTTAATTTTTGATGATCCATTTCTTAACATCCATATTATCAATTCCCTCCTTGTGAAGGCTTTGCCTAATGAAATTATTTGTCTTATGGCCATACTATTTCAACCATTTTTGTGAAGAACACTTCCAAGAGAGGAAAACTTCCCCCTGCTCTAGTTTATGAATTCCTTTTTTAGTATTTAACTTAGCCTTTCTCTCTCTTTAGAAACTGCATAACCTTGGTTTTGTTTGCATTACTCATCCTGTAGCCATCTATTAGTTAGTTACATATTACTTCATTAGAACTTTTTTCTTCCCAATTTTGTGTTTACAAAATTCCATTTCCTTCTCTCATATATTTTCATAATAGTTTTGTATGTATTCTGTTGAAAAAACTGGGTTGCATTTCATAAACAATAAGAGAAAATCTTGCATTTAGATGTTAACAAGCGAATTGGGTGGAGGAAAGGGAATGCTTTTACCTTACTCACTCCCTTGTAGGTGTTTGGGGAACTTGGCTCGTAATACTGCATTGTTGGTAAATAGGATTGATAAATTCACCTCCCCAGCTTGTTCACCCATATTCGTTAAAACCCTGAACAGCCACTATGCATCCTTGTTTAAACTCTATTCTTATTTTGAAAATGTTCAGCTCAAGTCCCTTTCATTCTTATACCCCAATCATTCAGAACATTTTACCATCAGGGTTGAGTATAAATAAAATGCAGTAATTTTGAATCCATTGTCCTACCTACTTGATGACAAACAATATATGCTTTCCGTTGTCATAAAATTGTATTAAACTGCAGAATGAACTTTTCAGACACACCATTATAGAAGACATGGAATGGAGTATTCTTTATGCTTGAACAACAAAGATAAGAGTTAAGAATAAAAAGTATGTAAAATCAGCAACAAAAAATGAGGGTGGTGTTAGATATGGAGAGTTTCACTCAAACCTTTGCAAATAACTTCAAAATAATATTGATTATGATTACAGTTTTTTATGGTACTAAAATGAGTACAACCAACTGTATGAATTTTTCATTTCAATTATGAATACAGACGCAGAACTGTGCCAAATCTCAATTTTCCTCAATGTCTCCAAGCTAGAGTAAAACCATAAAGTAACAAAATGAGTTAATTTCTAATGAACTTATTACTGAAGAGAGAAAAAATTTTAGTTTGACATTTAAGTATAATTGATTGCGTCAATAAATAAGTCTGAAATGAATGAGATCAAGCTGTGACCACATGCATCGTTACAATTCATATGGAAGATTAACTAGCAGATTTGGTTTTATTTTGATGAGAATCTCGGGGTTCATTTCACTCAGATTGGTGGGTTCAACTCTCGCTTTCAGTCACCTCAATGTGGAGAGAGAGCACCAAATCATTTAATCCCAATCTAATCCTGTATGCAGCAGCATTACAAGGTAAACCTGCTTCCTTTCTTGGCTAGAGTTACTTGGAGAAGAAAAATTGGTCTCATCAGAAGATCAAGGGTAACTTATTTAATTTTAAATTAATAATTTTTTTTTATTCCTCAATCTGACCACACTCTTTCTTGATCCCACATACCATGTAGGAGCCACCACACCACAGCAGAAAAGCATCACTATCAGCAAGACAATAAAAAATGGCCAAATAGGAGTAAGAGGAATAATGCACATCATGATATTGCAGATTGAAAGGGCAAGAGAATAAGAAACACCTGCTTGAGAAGTCAATTTTAATTGCAAAAATAACAATAATACATGCCATTCAATACCATTCCAAAAATATGTAAGTCCATTAATCTCACAGACTTGGATTCTTCTAAGTTTATTATTAAAGTTTGATAAATTGTGTGGATTAGTTGATAAACATTTATTCAAATCATCGATTCTACAATAAAACAAAATGAAAAAAATAGCACAGGACAATGTATGAAAAGGAGTAATAATTCCATGCCATTATTTCCACATCTATTTACCAAAGACATATTGTTATCTGAATTTTCCAGTTAATGCATTATATAGTTTTAAAAATAGGTTGTTGATAAAATATTTCGCATATTATTACAGCAATTCTTAGCCACGAAAAAATCTCAAAAATCTTACAAAGCCACCAGCTATTTATAAGGACAGTCCCTTATACTGACAGCTTATTTAATTAAGTAGATGTATAATGCCATATTCTTCAACCAAACTTACATTTAACCTCTACAATAAGCTGCTGCTCTTTCAGAAGACCCTCTCTGTTATGATGTGACTTAATTAAAATTTCTGAAATTTTGTTTCATAATTACAATGAATTTAAATGGTTTAGCAGACACATTTACTATCTTCAGCATTGTCACACTATCTGGCCCTTTTGCAAGGCATTGCAAAATACCACTTTTGAAAGTATCTTACAATACATGTAATCAACGTGAAAATCCAATTTACCTCACAAAAAATAAATTCAATGCGGAGATGTAACTCATGTACCTAATGGCACGTATTAGTCAAAATGAGAGTTCCTGAGTTTCTATATTCACACAAATTACATTACTCAAAAAGCTTTCCACGATGTTTAAAAAAATCAAATATCTATAGTTTAATATTTATCTACCTTGCCACAGTATATGATAACATTGACAATCACATTTTTGTAAAATATAAATTTTACCAAATATTCAACATATCTGAATAAATCATACAATAACTGATATATACATAACAAACTGGCCTTTCATAAGACAGTTACCATATTATTACACTATATTTACTTTTTCCTCATTGGAGGAATGCCCTTGAATTTTTCTATTACTTTATCAATGGGCACATTCAGCTCATCATAATGTGGATTTAATTCTGTTCGCATGCGATCCATCCAGGAGGTAAGTTTAGGTCTATTGATCCGTGGGTCGTATCCTGCCACTCCTGTAAGAGGTAATATCCAAATAATGTTATGAACCTCTTAAGTTGGAAATAAATAGCCATCTATATATTTTTACAAAATCTATAATGAAAATAAATTCTAATCCAACTAATTACAACAAATTACTAGCAGTGGTTTTTGGATGCATTTGTGGGGAATGTAACGATTATCATTATGACCTGGGTCACAATCATGAATTTTCATAATGTGCAGACTTTTTTCAATGGGGATCGAGATGGTGCAGTGATTATTGTACTGGCTTCCACCCCAGAAGGCCCAGGTTCAAATCCTGGCAGTGTTGAATATTTTTCAGTGGTATCTTGATCCCTACTTGAGGTGCTTTGTGTAGGGCACTTTGAGTGAGTACACCGTCCGTCGGATGGGATGATAAGCTGTGGACCCCTTGGCGCCTTTCGTAAAGAGAAGGCTAATGCCAATGCCGGGTTTCTCTCCACTCTTCATCCTTTCCTTTCCATCCCTAATGGCGCAAATGACCTCAGCTGTCGGTCGCCTCCCCTAAATACTACTACTACTTTTTGTTATGGATAATAACTATTCCATTACTCTTCAAATTTCACAATATGAAACCCAAAATAATACAATTCCTGGCATTACAATGAATCATCAGATCAGGAAACCAAGATCATTTGTACCATGCTCCAGAGGAAATTTTCATAATGGAAAATTTAATGTGGAAAGTCATAATTTGAAAAACAGAACCAAGATCATTACCTGGTGCTATAATCCATGAGAGCCCACATAAGGTAACATCCCAGTCACCATTAGCCAGTACCTGTACCAAGTAAACCTTTATTTTAACATATTTTTCAAAAAGCTTGAAATGTCAAATTATTAACATAGTAATTATGGCTGATTTACATCTCATTCTGCCACTCTTATGGATGCAAACAACTCTTAAGTTAGTTTGACGACATAGGATAGTGCTTGCCTCTTAACAAACCCTACATGTGATACTAACAAATCAAGTTGAAGAGTAGGGCCACTCTCCCTTCCCTATGCCACCTGCAGCCTTCCAGGAAGATCTGGTAGTCACAAAAATCGCACAGCTTGCGTCAAGCTGACACCAAATTCACCTGGATTTGAACTTAGACCCTAAGGTCAGTATTTAAATACTCTACCCACATGACTACTACCCCTTTATGATCATAAATCATAGTTTCAATCATCCTACTCTGAGCCAAATTATCCTACAAGTAGCCCCCTCTTAACAAAAGGTGCTGAAGGGTCACACGCACTTTAACGATGGACAGCAAAATCCATTTGAAGTATTCTTTAAGTGGCACCCAAGCAGGTCACGATACCAATATTATTCTCCCATTGCTGGAATTCAGACCCAGCCTCTTAGAATGAGAAGCCAGCATGCTAGCTACCACACCAACTGGATCACCTTCCTACTCTGAATGCATTACTTTTCATAGACCTGAAGGGGCATTAATGTGATCCCCAACATCCAGTACATATGCAAACACAATTACGTGTTGTACAGTTCAGAAGGAGTTAGAGGACAATGGATCAACATACATCAGAGGCCATTCATTTATTGTATGTAGAAGAAAAAAATAAGCTAGATAGTGGTCGTGAACAATGAAGATATGGGTGATTTGGGGAAAGAGAAGATTATCAGCAGCAGAGGAATATTAATGGGTCTTACAGCAGGGCGACTTCAGGTAAGGAGCGGAGAAACGTGAGAGAATGGGTATGTTGAATGGCATAAACAATTAATAGCTATTGAGGGTATAAATAACTCAGCTAAAGGTTGAAAATATTGTTTAGTAGTCAATAAGCATGACTAACAATTTTTAATGAGTTCTTGAAAACTATTTTTATGCTTGAGAGTACTTATAATAGAATGACCATCAGTTTTATTATGCCTGGAAGATTGAAGGATAAGTATCCCTGTGAAGAAAATAAGGGAAACTGACAGGAAAAAAATATAAAGCAGTTCCCAAAATTATATGTACGTAGTGATTGTGAATGTCCATAATTAATGTTGAATGCTATGACATAAAATAAGAAAACAGAGCTCTACAATAAATTAGTAGCTTTGTGTGTGCAAACTGTAATGAAACTAAGTGGGATGACATATGTGTCATTTTGATGAGAGTTTCATTTATGTGGATGCATTTCAATTGTAAAACGCTGCGTGAAAATATCAGGAGAAAACTGGAATATTTGTAGGTTTTGTCTAAGCATTGGTTCAGGGTAATATATAATGCATGAAATCAAGGTGGATTGAATTTCTGCTAAGTTAATACAGCTGTAATACAAATGTGTACAGAAAAGAGCTATCATGTAAAACAGATTTATTACTGCAGTATTACTCATTGTATACTACTACTACTACTATTTGGTTTAATAGGGATTTCATATTGGAGTACAATAATCTAGCTGAAATATAATGAAAGATATATATAACATTTCATTAGCCAGTGTCTTTCACCTAGCATGGAGAATACTTTAGAGATTAACAGTACTTACTAGTACTATGGGCCTCAAAAACCCCCAAAAGGTCTGCAATACTGATTTGTTCTCCTATCAAATACTTCTTGTCATTTTTTAACCATACATTCTCTATGTAGTCAAATGACTGGTCCATATTATTTTGAAGCATGTCAACCAGTTTTTTATCAGCAGGAGTTCCAGTAAGTGAAGGCATCATAAACTGTAAAAATGAAAGAAAATCAATGTATATTAGACCTTACTTATTTAATATTCATATCTCTATTTATTTCACCTCTCTTTACCTATTGATGGGGACAATTGGATTATCTACTATTAATACTTTTAGTAGAAGCCTACCACAAGAAAAATCACCATTAATTCACCATTTCTAGTTCCAGGTTTTCCAGAGGTAGTAAACTCTACAAATTTTTATCATACTATTTTTATTATTTGATAGCCTACCTTTTAAGGTAGGTTTTGGATGGAGGCTGACCTACTATACATTTCTTTGCCTCTCCTATCGAAACACAGCCAAAGATAGATCCTTCTTCAATTCCACACACTTCCTTCCTCCCTTCATTCCATCGAACATGTCTATCTTTTTCCTTCTCCTTCATCTACTATCCTCCATCAGAATCTTCGACATCCATTTGCATCCCAAAAAGCTTGGCATCCACTTTCCCTGCCTCCTTTTTACCTCTCCCAGCAATCTCCTCTCCTCCCCGACTACACGTTTAATTGTTTTTCCTATCTGTCCATTAATAGATGCCTAAGATATTGTTTCAACAACCATGTTTCTATACTGTAGAAAATCTATGAAAGCTTTTGCTAATTTTTTTTAATATTCTCACTCAACATCCCTGTCATCAACTTCCACCTCTTTGCCTAATGCAGTTAGTTCTTCTTATGTCCCCACTACTTTGACCATATTGAGGCAAAACATTTCCACGATGTGTACCATCAGGTCTAATTTTTGCCATCCTATTTTAATGTTTAACTTAGTCTTCTTCCTCCTTGAAAAACTCATCACCTTGTTTATATATATTCCCATCCTATAGCTATCAGACATTTACTAATGCATTCGGCAATGCTTCCAACTTCTTGACTGACTGGCTAACCAAAGCTTAATCACCTGCAAACCCAGTTTGATGAAATATAGATTTTCATTCCTTTCTCCACTACTTATTATGCCTTATTCACTATAATAAAAAACTCAATTTCAGCAAGCACAGGTGATAATAGTCAGCCATCTTACTCCTCTTCCAAACACTGCTAATCCCAACTCTCCATCCACCACATGCACTTTAGCAGTCTGAGACATGTACAGGTTGCACATCAATCTCTCCAGGGTACTCCTATCTTTTCTAATATGCTCATTAATTCTAAACAATTTACTCTATCAAACACCTTGAAATATACAAAGCAAATACATTCTGATTGCATTCTTTTTCTTCTCTATTTGTTACCTGTTCACTGCCATAACATTATGTATGCCTCTCCCCTCCCTGAACCCAGAATAACCATTCCTGAAAAAATTTGCCCTTCTCTCCATTGCCTTAATGATAAACCTAAGTACTGCCTCAGCCGCATGAGAAATCATAAGTGTTGTTCTATGGCCCTCACATATTTCTTTGGAGTTAAGTTTTTTGGAATGGGAACTAAAACTGATCCAACTACATCTTCACAGCAAATTCCCTCTCCATAAATGCTATCACTGAATTAGTCCATAAAAACTATTCCTTACATATTTTCCTAAACCCTTTAGTATTTCCATAGGGATGTGATCTATCCCAGAGCCTTATTTGATTTCAATGCCCTTGATGGGCTTTCTACCTTGCAATCAAGCATACCTGGACCGGAGCAATACCCACCTGTTATATTTCTCTTTCTCTGTCCAAACTGGCTTTATTTCTTTACCATAGAGATCTATGTATTTTTTCTATTTCTCTTGAATTTTTCCTGGTGTAACTAATTAATTTCCTGAGGTATCTTGAAAAGTGTGCACCAATTTTCCTTTTTTGCTGTAAGATAATACTTTCACATTCCTATGCAGGGCAAAAAATTTCAACTTTCCTTTGTAAGCTATACATAGCCTCACACATTGTCTTCCACCACACTACACTGGTATGATGACGCTGTTGGTCTTCCACCTCAGGTTATAACTTATCTCTTAGTACTTTCATCTTCCAAATTCAATCTTGTCTGTTATCCTTGGTTTCCTAGTCCTTTTCCTACTTAATGTTCCAATGGTTTTGTTTGCATCTTTTGGTATCCCTTTTATTTAACATTTTCCCCATTTTCTTCTACAGTACCCATGTCCTTGCTCATACATTTTCCACTGCCTTCTGGTACTCCTTTCTTTTCATCCACGTTAATGCTTCTACATTTCATTTATTCAGCCATATTCCTAGTTTTACCTATTTGAACCTAATATCACACTTCATTATTACTTAGTTTTAACACAATCAGATATAAAATAATACTGCTTACCAAGTCATTGAAATATTTTTTTTAAATATTGGGTACTTTCTGATAAAAAAAGTTAACTTACCATTTTAATGGCAAGTTTAGTAAAAGGTGTCATTTCCAATCACCAGAAAGGGATGTGAGAGAAATTAATATAATTTGTCACATTTTCTAGTCTTTGGAACTGATACTTATTATTGAACGTAAATAGAGAATACTTACTTGTCTTAATTGACCATACAAGATTGATCACCAATACAATCTCTAGAAGCTTATCTAAAGGATCTTATAATATATGGGATCAATTCAAAACCTGTCACCATTTAGAAAATTTAAATTAATGGCTAACTTGGCTTATATAATGAATAATTGAATTGACTTTTTCATGTCACAAAACCTATTTAAAAATAAAGCAGTTCAGTAATTTGTATCAATTATTAGGAACAATAATTAATACGATTAATTAACCTATAGCAGTAAATAATAGGTATTCCAAAAACAATTTAAAGATAGAACCATGAACTTTGCTTAGAACTTAAAAAAATATATCTGGCACACCAGAAAAATTAAACTGAAAAAGAAGCTTCAACTTTAACAATGTACATAGTAGTTCTGTCAGTGCATGTAGTAGCACTCATTAGGGGAAGTGACCAACAGCAAAGGTCAATTTGGCCACAAGAGAAAGGGGGTAAATTTGGTTGAAATTGGCTGTACAGTGATTAAGGGAATGGTGGAGAGAAATCTGGTAATGGCATTAGCCTATCCTTGCCAAGGGGGCCACAATTCAACATCCCATCTGAAGGAGGGTATGCCACAGTTGAAGTGCTCTACAAATAGCACCACAAGAAGGGGATACAACTGAATATATTCAGCCAACACCGAGAGTCAAACCAAGTTCATCAAGCCATGGTGCCATCCTGATCCCCAATGTACCTATTTTTTTGAAAATTATTATTTGATCATATTATTTAAATGCAGCCACTGGTTTATGGAGAAAAATTAACGTTAGGAATATTTATCCTAGAAATAAATATTCTGATAAGCATCTCCATTTTTTAACTTTAGAATATGGCATGCATCACAGTTTTCATAATTCAGGGTACGGCAACACTGGGCTAAAATGATCAAAGACCACTGGCCTAGCTAAATATCACCATGCTGCTTGATGATCAGAAAATGGGACAGAAGAAGAAATCGCAGTGATTCCAATTAAATAAATAAATAGGGGAGTTAGCCTCAGACTGTCTGACACTGGTGATTTTTAAAATTCGTAATTTCAGACTAGAATTTATGGAACTTATCCATTATGGAAAGAAAAAAATGAAGTTCTAGTAAGATTTAAACACGAAGTGTAATTGACCAGTATTTTTTTCTTTCCGTAGGGGATTTTTAGTTTTGAAATGAGGGAAATTCGATTAAGCTATATATAAAATCATTTTCAGAGTTTTCTAAAGCTTGAGCTAGTTAAAGCCTGCTAATGGTTTAACAGTCTGTTATGTCATTATTATCCTGGAATATCTTTAGACACACATTTATTATGAATTGACGACTTCGTGAACAGGCACACAAAAATTTTCAAAAGATGCCGCAACGGAAAACATTTTGCATGATAATAAATGGCTATGTATTCTTAAGATATACTTAACGTACTGAAAGGCAATCAATAAATATAATTACATAAAGATAATCTGAATACGCAAAACCTATTCTTAGGTCACATTTAACTCGTGGATTTGTATAAAAAATGCCTTCACTCTTTAAATTGAATGATTGGGATAAACACACTAAGGGCTTGATGTGAATTGTCTGAACAAAATTAATCTTAACTCATTTCTGGTGGTACCTTGTTCATAATATATCCCATCGTATTGGAACGAATGTCTATGTGCTGCCATTCTAAGTATTCATCAACTCTGGCCTGTAGTTTGGGATCCTTTGGGTACCAATGATCATCCAAATTTCTTGTTCTGCACAAATAACGCAATATTGCAACACTAAAGAGAAAGTAATTTGAACGGGTTAAAATAGCATAATAATAAAAGATAACAGCAATCATCAAATGTACTTAATCTGATAATCACTAATTCAGATATCTATTACCTTTCCATTAATTTAAAACCATCATCAATAATTGTGGGAACTCGATGAAATGGATTTACTTTCATATACTCTTCACTCAAATGCTCACCTAAGAATGGCAAAATAGTATTTCTTTTTCAATTCATTTAACCATTAGACAACATCACATTGTAAGAAAAACATACACCAAGCATTCATTGATTTCGAGAAGATTTGGGTGGACATGAAGGTGAAGACAATTTTTGAAAAGAACGTGTTAAATTACTTCCTACAAAAGCTGAACGGTCTCTTCTAACCAAGCACTGATGATTTTTTCCGCTTATACAATCGGAATTCCGATTATTCTTGTGCTGTTTTTCTCATCAATTTTTTATGAAACCCTATCAGGTGCATGGAATTAAGCTTAATTGATCAATAAAAATTAAAAAAGAAGGAATGATTGAAGTAAATAATTATAACACATTTGTAAAACATATGGTAATATTTAATTTAAATTTCTTAATCGGATACGGCCAGCTAGTAAGACGGACTAAGGTCAGCATACTATTTTTCTATTAAGAACTTAACATGGGAATAAAACTTGTTTTACACGAATAGCTTCGGCCGAGATACTGCATAAAACGAGTAGGACTGATTTATCACTTCCATCATGAGTATTCCGCTGGAATATATTCTTAAAGATATTATTACCTTTTCTTAGTTGAATCGGGCAGCTTTCGTATGGTATTCCATTAACTTTAACTAATGCAAGAACTGCTCGTGCCGGTTGCGATATCAAATCGTAATAGATTTTAAGAGCGGCCATGGCTTCTTCGTTAACTCCAGAGAAATAATTATACCCTTCGCCCGATGATGATGTATCCCAAAAGATAACAACGATTGAAACGAAGTCCACAGGGCAGGGCCGGCATTCTAATAATATTTCATAATTTAAGAACACTCAGATTTACGCAAAAAACAAAGTTTTTTAAATAAATCATCCTTATATCTGTAATTTTTAAAATAAATGAAAAACAGCATACATTTTGGGAATTTCCAAAGAATTAATTTGAACTTCTAGTATATTACGCACAGTTGGTCATTCTGGAAAAAATACAATCCATGAAGATTATTTTTGCTTCGCTGGCGTAGATGAAAAAATGAATTTCCATATTGAGAGGCGTAATTCTGTGACTGTTGTTAGCAGTCGGTATTCTGTAGAAAGCGTGTCAGAGTTGAATTAGTGATTTAATACCTTACTGGACGATTATTTAGAGTCTATTATTTTTGAATTAACCGGGAACGCCGGTAGATTATTTGTATTTTCGCTTTTCATTTGTTTAATCATGTTATGGCGTCACACGTTATTCATCACGGTCGTCATCGTCTGTCTTCTCTGAAGTTTGGTTGAAGAGTATTTTGGAAGTTTAATGTGAGTGGTGATTTACATAATCAAGAAAAATCGGTTGATATTTCCATGACTCCATCAAAATATGTGGCTGATATTTCATGATAATCAGCATAAGTGGCTCCTTAATAAGGCGAAATCATATATGTGTATTTATTGAGAGAAACCTTGAACTAGACAAAAAGCTGCTGAATCAAATTTACTTTGCCGTGTACCAGGGTCATCTTGGTGTACTGGTTTTGGAAGGCGTTTCCATGACCCATTAACGGTAAGTAAGTTCTTCTTTTCGGGGAAAATACTTGGACGGCAAACGTCAACAAAGCAGCATGTTTTGATCATTGCCTCTATTCCACTAAATTTACATTCTTTTTTGTCATTTGTTAGCCATTGTAACGTCTTGTAGAGGTATTTTAAGTCTCTTCTCTCATCGTTTTGCCGATTCATCGTTATCTTGAGAATACTTTTGCTGATAAGATTAAGTTTCCTATTATTTCGAGGTCTTGTTCAAAATGAGTGTGTATACCTCTATATTGAGACCGCATAAGGAAAACCGTAGGTACTATGATTTAGCCGCAATAAATATTGATCTGACTGGTCTCAGCATAGAGGTCCAAAATCTAATACTGCGAGTTATGAAAATGCCAACCTTAGCCCTAAAACTTTTCTTCCTTGTGATAACCAATCTCGGGCGCAACATGAACATAAAGAATCAAGAGAGCTTGTTTCCTTTTCCTAATTTCGCGTAGGAGCTACCTACGTTTATTCCTATACAATAATTGGAGCGGCATTAGCACATTTACCTAGTTTTCAGCTTTTATTAAACGTAAACACACGGTGAAGTGCGATTTTTTTCAGTGGAAGTTTGTGATATCGGTTATTTTAAAGAATTAAAAACCTTTTTCAAAAATGAATGAAATATGAGGCAGTTAATAAAATGCTCATTTGCGTAACTAAAAAAACTATTATTGTTGGAACAAATAACTCTAAAGCACAGAAATTGTTGTTTGCGCCAATGTGAACTTGGATTAAAGCTGCTACTTTACTACTCCAGGATCATTTTAGAGCTTTACCGTACTCGTATTTTTCTCCGGCAGGAAGTTGGGAAGTGTTTGTCCCCTTTGCCATGATGTGACAAAATTGTTCTTTATTGTGTGGGGAAATGAACGAAATTCCATCTTTCCATGCTGATTGTTAGAATATTATTTTTTTCATTAGCATTCAATAGTGAATACTCGAAATGAATGGCTAGTGAGCCATCCGTTTGGGAGGACGGGGGCCGTATTTGTTATCAACAGTCTATTTTATGATTTTATATGTTTGAAATTATCAATGCAGGTTAAAAATTTTATTCAATAATATATTTTTGCAGTAAGCTTGCCATTTCCCGATTGTTTCGTTCCCTACTCTTGAGTTTCATTCATCCTGTACGATTAACTTCGGTTTCCGCAAAGCGGTCCTCTCTCTTCTAGCCACGTGTTCGTTTAACGTTTGCTATAACCTTGTGCCTCCAGATTAATTAATCACTTGATCGGAAAACAACGACATTATCGCAAAGAAATAATAATCATAATGTCACTGGGTATGAGTAAACAAGACGTCACTAGTAAATCACGCGGGAATGAATTTGGAATTGAGCAGGGAATAAAATTGAAACAAATACAAGTTTCAAAATCGGAGGAAGTAGTTTTACCGTTAGTATTCTATCATACTATTGTAGTTAGTGCAAAGCCATGAAAAATATCTGTATTGAGGAGATACGAGATATTTCCCGAAATGTATAATTTTAAAAATCTTCCATATTATTTGCTTACTCTTCATTAAGTATTTACTTCCTAAAATGCGACTTTGGGGCGGCGTATGAATTTGTTTTTAAGGATATGTAAGCATCAAACATTTTTGGGTGCCCTTGTCTGGTGAAAACGCTTTATCGAGCGGGAATTATGTGCTTAAAAAGTAAAAAAAAACTTCAATGTCGCATTGGTTTGGGTTTGTCACTGATTTTATTCGTGTATCCTGTAGGTATTGGGCACTAGACTCTGGTTTTGTATTGATAGTCAGGAATATTCAGGAGTTTTGGGGCCGTTCTTAAAAATTATGCTTAGTGTCGACGCCACTTGATTTGTGGTAATAGTAATAGCTTTAGGAGAGGCGACCGGCAGCTGAGGTCGTTTGCGCCATTAGGGATGGATGAGAATGGAGGAAGGGTGAAGAAAACCCCGGCGTCGGCATTAGCCTACTCTTATCGAAAGGTGCCAAGGGGTCCACAGCTTAACTTCCCATCCGATGCACAAAGTGTTCTCCAAGCATTATTGCTACACTAAGTACCTTGAGTAGGGATCGGAATACCGCTAAAAACGATCTGCCGCCAGAATTCGAACTGGATCTTCAGGATTCGAACTCGGGCCCTTTGGGTTTGAGGTCAGTACATTAGCCATCGCTATACTTAATTCACATCCATTCGTAATTAGTCACCTTTTCTTTGTGGTGCATATGCCCTCATCACCCCATAAATGATCAGTTGTACCTTGAATGAATTCAAGTGGCACATTTATGTATTTTGTAGAATTTTCTATGATAGCCTTGTCATGGTGGCACAATAAAATATGGAATGAGAATCCTCAAAATTTCGTTGCGTGAATGTATTTTTTCTAACGGTAGCGTATCGACAAATGAAGTTTTTTAAATGAATCCTGTACTAATCACGTCAACACTGCCAAGCAACGCGTAACACGGCACTGAATAGCCTGAAAACCTACGTTAGAATAAACCCTTTTCAACTATTTACACTTTCTTTCTCTCTTTATATCGTTCAAAATGGTCAATCCGATCCTTTGCCAATCTCGATAACTAGCGATCGGAGGCTCTTGGATGATACACTGCCGTTATCACATTCTGCAGCATTCCAGGGCCTTTTCATATCTCCTGCATCCCCTTGTCCTGCCTTCTACTAACTTCTCCCAAAAGCATTCGTTGTTCTGTATACCATATTTGCCATTTATTTTTTTGTTCACCGTTTCGTCTATTTAATTTTTTGGATTCTTCTTCACCCTGTCACCTCAAAAGCCTCGACAATCTACTCCTAATCTCTTTCTTCATCGGCCAAGATCCGGTTTCATAAAAATGAAGCTACAGGTCAATGTTAGTGCAAGGCCACCGGCTCTTTAACTCGGCCAAAGTCAGAGGATAATGCGCAGATATGCTTTGGACGGCGAGATAATTCTTGTTAGCACAAATGACACCGGAAAGTTAAAAGAAATTGCGGTTAGTGTTGCTGTTTTTGCAATTTTCTGGCGAACCTTGCGGTTGTATGTATGTCCTAGGTACTTCCGTTTCGTTTGAAGCACTGTGGCGTTCTTTTCTCTTGTTTCTGGATCCAAATTAAATGGCCTTGTGTTTTATAGAACTATGCCCTAGCGTTCTCTCCGTGAGAAATACCTGCGCGGTTTGTTAAGACTTGCGCGCTCCGACCATTCCTCAGACTGCACTGCGGAAGCGAGAGCGATCGTTCCTATCTGGGCCACCCAATGCAGATGGAAGGGTTGTGACGAGACAAATGTTTTTGTGCACCACTTTGAGGCAGAGGGGTCTGTCCCCTTGTCGGGTGGAAATCAAGGAAGATGTCACACGGAATATTAGGGCGATGTTGAGGACGGAGAAGAAGAGCATTGATAGTTTCCAGCGTAACGTTATGGAATGGATCCATATTGGAAATGAAAAAATGGTAACTTTGTGATTCCACTGAAAATTTATTACGATGCGACCCGGGTTTCGACGTTCAACGTCGTCTTCAGGAGAAGCGGAGGAGGAGAGGTAAGTGAAAAGAGAAATGCGGAAATGAAATGTGTTGCCAGAATTGTATCATTTGGTCAAATAATTTATCAATGATACGTAAGATAGATTCCTTTGGTTTGTTTGGTAATTTACTCATAGATTTTAATTTACTCATAGAATTTACTCAACTTTTGGAGAAAATTTTAAAAGTCAATTAAAATATGCAGAATGTTGTAGCGTACTGGAGGGATGGGGCTCTTATTCTAGACCTTTGCATGATTAAGTCCGCCTTAGTTACGGTAGCTATGGGCAGTTATATGAAGTAGGTTGAGAGGATTGTCCCATATCGCACCCGCTTTTTACCTTGGGCAGCCGAGGAAATGGCCATGGAGGCAAGTAGGGAGCTCTGAAGTAGGCTCTAAGTGGGAAAGCTAATTAAGTCAGTTAGATTTGTGGATAATAAAACTTAGTCGGTAATCCAAGGGATTCTAGAGGGTTGAATGCATTACTGGATCAATATGTCGTATATGAATGAATATAAATCAGAAAGCGTTGGTAATTAAAATCTCGAGTCGCAGGAGGGTGAAGTTGAGCATCAAAATAGTTGGACAAAATTTTTGAGGTGAGTATGGTTCACGCATTTGTTTTGTAACTCTTACCGGAGTGTACAAAGTACGAATTTGTTTAGGAAACTATTCCCTAAGCAAAGCAATCGTTTGATGATTCAGCATTGGGACTTTGGAATGGGACGGTAGGATTTAGAAACTTGCTCTCTGAGAAATGAATATGGCGCATATTGGGAAGTGTTCGTGATTTCGGTAAGGTAAAAGGATTTGAAAAAAAATGCTCATGTAAGTGTGGGGGTGAGTGTAAGGGTGGGTAAGGAGTGCGATAGGAGAATTATAAGGAAATAGGAAAAGTAGACGGAGAAGATATTGTGAGGACTAGTGGATTGTGATGTAGCATTGAGAGAAGGGATGAGATTAGACTAACGGAAAATAAGATAAATATGTAGAGGCATTTTGGCCAGCGCAAATCGAGCTGAGTACAAGTATATGAGGAACTTAAGAAAGTTCTAGTGTAGGGTTAAAGGTGTACATGTAAACGCACAAGTGTACAGGGTATACAAGTATGAATATGTTTTACCGAAATTTTTTTGAAGCCCACGACGTAGTGTAAGGCCACGTCGTGGTAGTGATAGCTTTAGGGTAGGCGAACTATAGCTGAAGTCATTTGTGCTGGTAGGGATGGATGGGACTGGAAGAAGGGTGGAGAGAAACCCGGCGTCGGCATTCACTTACTCTTAACGAAAGGCGCCGAGTGGTTCGCAGGTTAACGTCCCATCCTACGGATGGCGTATGGACCTCAAGTGCTTTCCACTAGGCAACTCAAGTAGGGATTGGGATACCCCTGAAATAGATCTGCCCCCCCCCCCCCAAGGTTCGTATTCGGACCCTCTAGGTGGAGCCAAAGTTATTGCGTTAGCCACCGTACCATCCCGATCCCTAGGTGTAGTCGTGCATCTTCCATTTACCGTGTAAATTGGCTTATTACAAAGGCCTTCTGAAATAGAAAAGTATCTTCCCGGACTTGTTCCATGCCTAGACTTGATACTGTCTTATCATTTAATATTTTGCCTTTTTCATTTCTCTGGACATTTTCACTTGCTTTTTGCAAATGTGAGCATGCTCTACCTTTTGATTGCGATAGGTGGACGCGTCTGCCAGAGCGTTTACGGTGACGGAAATCCAAAATCCGTACTTGAGTGCGGGAATTGGATTTACGAACATCACTGTCATTAAAACGTCTCATATGAGTGACAGAAACACCAAATACTGCAATCAGAAATTCTTTAAAAAATTGGTTTATTCCAAATTATTTTTATTTTTAAGAAAATGATGCACATTATGTACGTGGGCAGTTTCTCCATTACGGTGTTGTCAGTGGGCACGTAATTTTGCAGATACTTTGGACTAATTTATTTTGATTTTTACAGGCGTATTGATCACTGAATTACTAATTCTTAAAAATGATGTACTTTAAAAAGTATCTTAGAACAATAATTCGAGACGGAAACGTGATGCACCTAAAAGCTAACTTTTAAAGAAATAATCCGAGACTATTGAATTCTGCAGCTGCTGTTTACGATCTGCGAAGCATTTCCTCAGCTGTGGGCACAAATCATAATGTACGTATGTAAAGATATAATAACTAGGGAAAGAATGCGACAGTATAATAGTCGTTGATCGTTGAGGTGAATGAAATGAAATCTTAATCGTAAGTGAAACATGTAGTGCCATCTGTGCGTGAATTTTTTTTCAAAAATAGATATTTTCGATCTCAAAAATTCCCGGATAAGTATATTCAATGTTATTTTTTGCATTTTTACCCTGTTTATGCAGAAAATTAGAAGCCGATACAGGTAATTTGAAGCTCTGTAGCATCTTGGCTTGATGTCCCTGCAAACAAAAAAATAAATAAACTAATTTTCAGATTCATACAACTGTAAGATTTGTTTAGTTATTTAACCGTATTAAAAATAAATATTATTGGCAGCAAATAATAAATTTTCGTCTGATGAAACCCTTGCGTGTTAAAGAATATTTAATCAATGAATTTCATCGAAGATTTTCAATGGAACTTTTGATTTATCGCTGAACTGTAATTAATTACCTTCTATGCCTACCTCGTCGATTGGTGTTTCCATGATGTTTTCATTCAACTGTTTTCCCGTCATCCATCCTTAACACTTCTCTTTAGCGTTTCCCTTCTGTGAATGGCATGCATTAAAATCTCCATTGAACTAATGCGCTTCAGTATATTTCCTATTAGTTTCTCTCTTTTTCATATCAGTATCTTCCAAAGGATTTTCTTGGTTGGAGAAACAGTAGAAGATATGTGACAGTCGAGTATACCTTTGAAATCAATGGAATTGTTTAGGTACCTACGCCGTATTTGCAGGGTAGACCAACTGTAAGCAAAATCGTACTGTAAAATAAACGTAGTGGTCAAGCAGACAGGGATTTAAGTAGCTTTTAATGACAAAAGCAAGGTTAACACCAATGTAAATTTTATTCATTCATAATGTTTTCTTCTCCTCCTCATGCCTTTAGGACCAATTTATAAATCCCCTCCTACTCTCTGCGGTTTGATTATTAAAAGATTGCTATTTAAACCTGCTTACCACGTTTCCAAGTGACTTCCTGTGCGGATTGATGTAGGTTCTGAATTGTAGATATTAATAGTTGAATGAATGCAGTGGAGCTACGAATCTTCAACCCAGAAAAATCAAGGAGTTATTATTGATCGTATTTCAAAATCTTCGCATAATGCATAGTGTATTTAGTACAATGCTTGCTGTGTGTGGTTTTTGCTTTTGCCAATATTAAATCCTTTGTAATAAAATAATCTACGCAACTTAAGTTGGTGACCGGTAGAATGTATGGAATTTGTTTATGAATAACTGCAAAATGTCGAACGTTGACTCATAAAGCGGGGAGAAAGACCTCGAAAATTGAGCGGGTCGAGCAAATGAATATATTTAGGGAATAATCATGGATTGAATTGTCACGGATCTTTTGATGACTTGTATTCTCCAAGTGAGTTCATTTGCACTAATCTTGCTTAGTTATCGAATCTCCGCGTTTTGGTTTCATTTTCCTCAGGTCTTGCTTGTAGTGTGAAAAGATGGCGTGAAATAATTTCTTATCTATGTATAAGCCGAGGAAGTAATGGGTGTCATATTTGCGTTAGGATGGCTATAATCGAGTGAAAGGAATAATTCTGATCAGATCGCCAGAAATTTCGAAAATAGATTGAAATGGGTTTTATCGGTAAGAATCATCTGGAAACGGTTTAAGCCGTACCGACTCCGATGAAGTCGGAACTAGTGGTATTAATGGTTGAATCGGGTCGTGTGGTAGTTTTCCTCAAGAGTTGGAGCCAGTAGCGGGTCTAGAAAACCTCTGAGGTAGGGAGGGAATGAGGCAATGTTATGTGTGAATAAAAAAATAATGTTGTAGCCTTTTTGCGCGGGAGTAAAGTTTAAAATCACTGCCAAAAGAGGTCCGTTCGAACTTAAATTAAGTTGCCTGCTTTAAGCAATAATGGACGTTAACCTGGCGGATTAACATGGCTGATATCTGTGCGAAGAGGCCTTAAGTATTACTGTCCAAGTCTTCAAATACTTTCAAAATGATTTCTTAGCTTCTACTTGTCAATAATCTTCACTTACTTTCCCCTTTATCGTTTTAAATTTCCATTGTTTTTTTGTATTAGTCGATGACTTACTGAGGCCGTATTCTATTAGTCTAATGTTTGCCACTGGTCATTTTCGGCTTCCCAGTAATGAATCTCGTGATTTTCAGAAGTTTTTAGCATGGATTTTATTAGTGTTGAGCGTTTAACAACTACTCATAGATCGGAAGAATTAACAGGATGGAGATATGGCTTCATACCTGAGGTGTTTTCAAAAAATTACATTCAATTAGTATGGGTAAAGTTAAGAGAACTGTGGAAATACCATACGGCCCGAGACAATAGCAGAAACAACAAATGGAAATCTCCGCCCGCCGCTAGCTTCAATCGCCTATCTGTGAAGGAATTTAAAATTTCTCTCCGTCGTAAATATTGCCTCATAATTTTGAATGAGCAATAAGCTTCAGAAACTGCCGTATTAGTCAATCTCAACTCAACGCGAGCGTGAAGAGCATTCATTTGTCTTTCTGTATCATGTTTTACCAGAGAAAATAAATGATTTCTGAAATTCAAAACAAGTCGTAAAAAAGCGTGATTACGAATCTGAAATTTGTTAAGTTAAGTAATACATTAGTAGACATTCATATAAAATTTTAGAGTTATTGGGAAAATACCCCCACAGTTCCAAGCGGATGAAATGGAGCAACCCCGCAAAAGACTCGAAAATTCTATCTAAAGACGTTATCCTCTCAATATGGAATTTTTCAAGTACCGGAGAAAAAGTTGACTGGCAGTAAGAATGCGCAGGAAAGAAGGTAAAAGGTGTTGTGATTTGATTTGAAATTGGCCTTTGCGTTTTCTCGGTATAAAGTATCGATTTTCTCGATACACTTTGTGTACACCGCCTCTGTGCCGTTATAGGTAATCGTATTACTATATCGATTTTCGAATGACTCGTGTCCGAGTCGCCCGTGTGTACATTACTTCCTCTTTTCACGTCATACTAACTCAAGAGTGGATGTGACTGGTAAACCATTATTTTAATGGAAATAACTTGTGACAACTTTGATGTTCAATTGGTCATGTACTTACATCAAAGCAAATCATCGACATTGAATTAATTATGTTAAGTGATACGTCTCTCTCTTGTGTACACGTGGTCAATAATGAACTCCCCATGGTCCATCCCTGAGCTTAAGTTCCCCAGGACCGTGGTCTCCAAGTTAGGCGATACTCGCTGCAGTCCGGGGAGCTACTAGACTTTCGTCGCCCTCCAGTTAAAGATTCGCGCGGGTACCGATTTCCAGCAATGGATTCAAAGCAAAGTCTTCGTCAAAGCAAAACGCTTTCTAGTTTATAATATTGTTTTGCGATTACACCGAAATGGTGTTATAATCTAGGGGCCAGCTTTCGCGAATGCCACAACGTGGGAATCATTGGACGAATGCACTTTGTATACCCTGATACAAGGGCGGGTACTGTGGGGGTCATATGTATATATGTATATATATATATATATATATATATATATATATATATATATGTATATATATATGTAAATATATATATATATATAATGTGTATGTAATGATTATTTGGTAATCTAACAGTAATCTTGTTTCTCCAAACAAAACACAACCCAGCATTCTACTCTACAGCAAGCCCCTCTTGATCTCCGTATACTTCCTTCCTTCATTCCGTCCAACATGCCCATCTTGTTCCTGCCCCTTCCTTGTTTGCCCAACATTCTCCGCTTTATCTCAGTCAACAACATCCCACTGCCGATCAGTATACCTTTCATCAATTTTTCCTGTCTCCTCATGATTTTCCCCATCAATCCCCTCTCCTCCCCCACCATAAACTTTCTCATTTGCTTTCTTTTCTATCCACTTCAACTTCTCCATCCTTCTCCACACCCAAATTTCAAAAGCCTCCAATCTACGTCCATCCTCCTGCTTCAATGACCACGTTTCCGTGCCGTACATAACTACCCAAGCGTTATTGCAGATATTTCAATGGAAATTGTAAAATAATGACTGATAGTTGAAGAAAAATGTTCGCGAAACATTAATTTCAAATAAAAGTGCGCTAGTAAACATTTTGAATGCATATTATGATTTTCTTAAGTGATTCCTATTCGCGCGAAGATTCACGTTTAGTGAAGATAAATATGTTATCTTATTTTATAAATACGCTTTTTTTATTGAAAAAAGTAGCAGTACGTTAGGGAATATAATACTCGAATCGAAAAATGGCTCATGTGAGTTAGCAATGTGTTGAAATACCGAAAATCAGTATTTACATCTCAGTTTGCAACTGGACAATGAAAGTAGGTCATTCATATTATTATCGCGGAGCTTACAGCACACGGATGCAAATGAATGTTCGTTTTGACCTTCCCACCCTTCCTGTCCCTCTCCCTTAAAAAATTTGGTGGGATCCACCCTCGCATTGGCCACACGAATATTTCGTAAGACCATGATTGTTATGAAACCAAAAGAAAAAGATAAGTCCGTGGTAAATCTCAAGATCGTGGGAGAGTTTCTCCCCGATGCCCACGATGAATGTTCTCAGGTTGCCGCCTATCCCTTTGTCCCTCTTTCTCTCTCTCACTCCTTGACCTTTTTCATCCTCTCTTTGGCGTTTGGTAATCATGGCCGTGTCGGCGTAGTCTCGAGACTAGCTTGGAATGGATTGGTGGAGTTCCTTGGACGCAAGTACGCAAGCAAGCAACCGACGACTGAATCCAATTTTTGTGGGACGACGAAGCCCCTCGTTGAACAATAGGAGTGTACGATTGGTTATATTGTGAAATCAAGTGAAGTTGTGGGATATGATTTTAATGGGTAGTATTCGTGAATTTACCCTCCAGTTTGGGTAATGTTTTTTTAAAATAATGATTTTAAAGAATAAGTCGTCAAAGAGAAATGCATGAAGTTGGTAATGCTAAATGAAATAGTCCGGTCGAGTTGATTTGGACAAGAAGTTGGTTCGTCGATTTAAGAGGAGTAATAACTGAGGAAATTGAATCTAGACGTCTTCGCAGCAGTGGCGAGTGTTATGTTGATATGTTACGGCATCAAAAGATAGACATTACAACGCTAACTCAACTCAGTGACGATGTCAAGGTACGGAGACCTTCCGCAAATATTGCGAATTGTAAAAAACCGTGACACCATGCACCGTTGCCCGGGAATTCGGTCGTAATTCAGACCTCAGTTGAAATAACGATATTTTATATTGCTCATTTGAGTAGAACTTGAGTTTGAGCCTCTTCGAAGCCAGTCAAGATAAGATAATTTCTTTTTTTCCTGGCGATCGCCACCAATGTTTCACGCCTCGTGATCTCGGCTTTATCTTTGAGGAACGGCGAATTGTGTTGAGAAAAAAGCAATGTCCGCGAGTGTTAGGACGGGCGACGGATAAAGTTCAAGATTTTTTGTGTTTACACTTGGTGATACCTACCAATATATTTGAGTTTCTCTTGAATAGGAAGGAAAGCCAGTCTTTTGGAATCTATCGCATTTTAGTGAAGATAGTGAACCTATATAGTGGGGATAGGTATTATATAATTGTGTGGTCGAAATACGGAAGGATAATTTCTTTTTTTAGAGTTATCCGGGGTATTGTACATATGTAATCTAAAGATAACGGGGATGTGCAGGAAACCCTACGGCTGGATAAGTCTTAAAAATTTCCAAATGGTAGCCGGGAATACCCAAGTGAAATAGAGGAAAAATAAAATCGTCTAATGAGTGGTATCTTCTATAGCACATTTTTAGCCAGTGTGAAGTAAGCAAGTGCGGATGTACATGACCATCCCTTCCGAGCTCCAAAACAAACAAAAAACTAATGGCCAAATGATTAGAGATTTTACGGTCTCGTCGTCCCTTAAAAAAAGAATTGATGCATGAGAGATACATGCTTTCGTAATCCAGTCTCTCACATATCTCTCGCTTGCCGCATACTGTTGGATAGCCTGCAAGATGTACCGAAGACCGTTGATATTAACGTGAGAAAGTGCTCCGAAATGGTTTTGTTGTGCGTACTTTGCGTGAGCATTAGCAGTGTGCAAAATCAGCGTAAATATTATGACGTGAATTATCCCCATTTTATCGCTCACAGCTCGTGCCAGAACGTATTTTGCATGCATAACGAAGTGTGTGCGTGGGGGAGAGAATCGCTCGGGGTGGGGTGAGTGGCACACGCACTACTGTGAATTCCCTCTTCCTTCTCCCAGCCAGTGATTTCCTCTTCTGATCGACGAAAAGGTCCGCCTCGATTTCCACCTCGCCTCCTCCTCCTCTTCCAGTTCCGCCACCTCCTCCCTGTCCCTCACCCCTTCCACCGTTCCCTCCTTCCAACCCCACGCCCGACCCTATTCTCGACTCCGATCAGGGCCTCGGGCTCGCTGGTGCATGAATTTCCGACGTTTACTCTCGGAGAACGTTTCCCGAAATGAGATTTCCGCACGAATTTTGATTGGTGTGATAAAACTCCCCGTGGGTGGAGGAGAGAGAGAGGTAGGGGTGGGGCGAGATGGAAAAATGAAGCGTCTTTTAGAAGTGCGCCCCGAGGAATGGTTTGCCGATTGATTACCAGCGGTTGTCTCTGCATTGGAATCCTCAGTTTACCCGGAAAACGATCTCCTTAAACGCGACGTTTTACCCCATCGTCGCTCACTTTTTTTTTTCCTTCGGCGGAAGTTCAAATAAAGTCGTATTTTATTGAGATCTATGAGCGTCTTGATTTCCACGGGTTTTCGGTGTAGTGTCGGTGAATCTTATTCCACTGTATATCAGGACAGAGCAGTAAATGTCTGACGATGGAATTGGAGTGGGCTGCTGGTTTCAACTATTTTAGCCTTTATATTTATTGGCTATCATATCTGCAGGTATTTTTTATGACGCCATTCAATGATAACTCGCACGAATCTCCTCTAAAATCATTTTGAAACCCAAAATAAATATAAAGGGTTTGCTGATAGAACCTTTAATTTGCATCCTGAGTAAGTTAGCTCTAAGGCTTAACTAACATAGCTATAAATGCTAATCATATTCATCATCATACTCAACTCGGAAGGAAGGTTTTGATGTGTGGGAGAAGATCGCACCCTGAACTAAGCGTTATGGTGTGAAATTCAAACATTCGAGCAGGGCATGGGGCCGTTTCCTTCTTCTGTGCCACCCCAGTTTTTTATGCGGCTCCGGTGACCAGAAAATCGCACCGCACGGGCTTTAGTTGGTGTCCAGAAGTATCACACGCAGACCACCGTCCAGTAGTCTAACGCCATGTCCACCAGGCTACCATGTTGGAATTAGCTTTGCGCGTGTCAAGTCCAATGAAAGTTCCATTTTGAGAAAAATTATTACAGGTTACGGCGATTAAAAAAAGGTTTAAGGCTCGCTCTTTAAGGCGAGGGCTGGTAGTGTTGCAGTCAGGGACAGTTACGTTAACTGCCGTGGTTTCCTCGAGAAAAAAGAAGAAAAGCGGAGGGTACGTGATAAATGTAATGTTAATGGGCTTCTGGGCTGATGAATTTGCTGCCCAAACGTGGTGATGAGAATCGGGCTTATGGGTGTAAAGCGAATTGAACGGTACGGTACCGAATACTTTTTAATGATTTCGTCATGAGTAACATGGTGTGTAACCCTGAAGTCCCATAATGTGAACCGCTCTTCGTGGATGTTCGCATTATGGCCGGAAGAGAAAAATGTTGACTTTCGTGTGTCTCTAGGAGGGCCAAGAATATTTTTGGGATGTAAAAAGTGAAGACGAAAGTTATAAGGGAACAATAAATGCTGTTTGTGATGCCTTTGCCGGTATACTTGAAGGAGGTATTGTTGTTGAGTCCTTAAAAACTGCTAAGTCTTCGCGTTGATCGCGTTACGTAAACATCCGTGCAGAACGGAAGATATTCCAATGACTTGTCCATTCAACGTAGAAAAGGAATAGTCATTGCCCAAAATAAAACTCCTTCGTACCACCAAAACGCCTGTGTTATTTTGCTTGCCGATAAAGTTATAGCTCCATCACGAGGATAGTCGAGAAGTGCCACTTTGGCGTGTTTCACAAAGGTTAGATCAATCCTCATACATGAATTGTGAAAGAGAGATATGCGGCCAAAAATCTCTCTCTCGTTCATGCGCCCGTATTTCGTACTTGCGTTAAGTCTCCTTGCGCGAGTAGACTCGCTCCGCGCAATAGATTTTTGAGACCGACGTTTTACGAGCGATCATGCACGGAGAGCTAATTTCGTAGTTCCGCTCGAAACGGGAATTCACGACACTAGTTTCGTGGCGGGAACATGGGTTTCGTTTCTTTTTGCACTCTCGAGTGTCGTGATTCATGCTGCGAGAACAAGAACGGACACCCGCGACGTGCTTTTTTATTATTTTTTGGAGCGTCTAGCACTCCAGGGTATGGGGTGGGTGGTGCGGATGTCGGTCAGGGGGGAGGGAGGGTGTGGGGGGATGGCGGCAGGAAGCTTTCGTTTGATTCGTGAAAATCGAGGGAGGGGATTAAATGCACGCAGTGGCTGCCACATGCATCGAAATAATCGCGATCGACATTATTGTCTCCCTGTGCACCACGGACGCTGCTCAGTGAGAGCTTCGCAGTCAACTGATTTTTCTTCGGGGAGTCGTGAGTTTTGAGTCTCATCATTGGATTCCCAGTAATTCGGAACGGCCGGCTTGACGGTAATATTAATGCGCTCGACAGAGCGTAGTGTCTCGTAGATTTCATAATTATGGGTGCTGTTTACGGGTGTGATCGTTCTCGTTCTACGGATTACTTTTTGTTTTCGTGTTGGACCCAGACGAAGTAAAGAAAATTTCTCGGTAGTATTTCGCGGTTTGAAGGTGGTAGAGTACTGAGAACTTTGAATGGAGAATTTCGTTAACTAAAGAAGCAGTTGAAAAGCGGCGGGAGTTGACAGTCATCTAAAATAAATATATGAAGAAAAGATGAGTAAAAACTCTTGTGCGGAGCGTAGTTTTGTAGCGCGCGATTACGTTATCGATGAAGCAAGAGGTTAAAGCGTGGGTTGGAGGCTTTTTGGATGTGGGTGTGGCGAAGGATGAATAAAGTAAATTGAGTGGAAAGGAAAAAAATGAAGTTCTTCTGGCATGGTAGGAAGAGAGAAGGCCGTTATGAGAAATTCTAGGAAGAGTAGAACAAGTGGATGCAGGAGGTACTGAGAGGCAATGGGGTGCAGATGATTGTAATAGATGGGAGGATGCTGAGAAAGCAAAGTATAAGGAGGAAAATAAAAGGCAATTTGAATGGAATTAAAGAGGTAGAATTTATGTAGGGAAAAAGAACGAGTTATTGCGAAGTGCATTATGAGGTTTAAGGATATTTTATCATGTTAGTTAGGGCTTACAAGTCCAGTCATGTGCAGTACCAGGGTCATCTAGAATCTAATCTAACCCAAAAGACTACTGATGAAAAAAATTGATTTCGCGATTTCAAAACAGTTGTAGGACTTAGCTGTAGGGTTGTGGGGGCTAACATGCAATGCATCCAACGTTAATAAACCGCGCTGCGAAACCTGATGTTTCGCTAAGTCATCATTCATTTGGGGTAGCCAGTGAGGGGAAGTCGTCTACACCCGGTATCTGTCGTAATGTTTACTACTCTCCTTTGACAGCGGCTTCCTAATGGAATGTTGGAAATTTAGGGCTAAGAGGCTAAACCCCTGGGGGACTAGTAAGTTATTTTTGGTGACATCTCTAATACTACGAGTCGATTGATCTTGCTCTAAAATAGCAGCGACGTTTGTCGACTAGTTTTACGTATTATACCATTTAATGAGAGCCCGATTGTATTTTGCGTTACATATTGGTATTTTTAATTGGTAATTTTTGGAATTACTTGAATTAGTAATTTTAATTTGGAATATTATTGGAATGGGTAATTTTAATCTGGGTCTGATAGGCTATGAAATATGATAAGTGCTAGTTGAGGTTAAAACAACCCTACCAGTTGAATCAAACTAAGTGTTATTCTGCTGCCTGCTACAAGTATTCATTTCATAGTCTTACGTAAGACTCCTGGAATCGGGATTTCACCCAAATTTAAAGGTATACATTTTATTGAAAAAACTTCTTGGGATTGAAAACCACTGTGAATTAGAATCGCAAAATTCAAAAGGAATTAATTGTATGTCTTAATTAAGTTCCTACTGAATCTCGCTGCAAATATTCGTGCTCTCCCTGCGTAGAGAAAGAGAGCGCTCGGTAAGGGATAGGAATTGTGAAAAATGACCACTTTCGTGAACTTCATCTGTGCTGGTATCTAAAAAGAATGCGACTTGCTGATTAGCGATAACCATCTTGGTAATCAACTATTGGATTCAGATAGGGAAGCATGTTTTTTTTTCTAATTTGGAACCAATCACCAAAATGCTACCCCGTGACTAAGATACCATGGCGCAACTCAATTATTTTTGGGATTTAATCATGTTGGTTGATCGCTTTTACTTCGAACTGTTGCAAAATTATTAGATCGCTTCCAATGACTACGCGGTGTAATAATGAAATATCTAGTGGGTGGGCAGTTTTAGGACGAGTTTTATTCTCTATATTTGGTCTGGCAATCTTATTGTTAATGGAATACATCTCGCCTTAGCTCTAGCGTATTATAGTTTCATAATCATCGGTCTCAATCACTTATGGGATCCTTACGTAACTATTTTCATAGTTTTAAGCCTATGCTGTCCCAAAGTAATTCAATTTGCATTGCGATGGCGGTCCAAAACAAAATGTTTTTAGTTTTACGAAAATTGATGACGTTATCCAAATATTGAGAAGTAGCAATTCTACGATGTATCCTCGTAAACAATAATCCCCTTGGAGATCTGCAGAGAAATATATTCGCAGCATGTTTCGTACCTCAAGGTCTCAAGTTCTATTGTTCTATATATCAGCTGCTGCTTATTACCATCCAGCGTGTCGTAAGTATTTTGCAGAATTCAATTTTTTATCTCGTTAATAAAGGAATGTCACCCAGTGTAAATCCTTGAAAAATGCTTTTCCTAGTAGCTGTTCTTGTAAAGAAGGAGAAATACCTGGAAAGTTTCACATTATTTTTTCCAGTACGTCTGGTATATACACAAAAGTAATTATTGCTAGTGTTGGTGGTTAAGCTTAGGAAAATTCCAGTTTGGTCCGAAGTATTTCTGTTAGTGTTTACTCGTTGATATACTACCTTGATCAAAAAGTTCCCGGAATAACCACCGTGTGGCGCTCCCATCGTTCCGATTTGAGTTCTGTTTTTTTTGTTAAATTGGTACATCTGTTGTTGATATTCCCTTTAAATCTTAGTGTCATAACTTGACATTTGCAAAAGTTACGTAGCCAAGAGTACATCTATCTCTGTGTGTGTTGGCGATTTTTTACAATTGCAGAAATGGATTTAAATTTGCAACAACGAACTTGTATTAAATTTTGCGTAAAAAACGGATTTAGTGGTGCACGGACGTTGGAAATGTTGGAAAAGTGTTTCGGCAACGATTCTCTAAAAAAAACGGTCGTTTACCAGTGGCACGAGCGGTTCAGAAGTGGTCGTGAGTCAATCGAAGATGATGAACGCAGTGGCAGACCATCGACATCGAAAGTCGGTGAAAAAATTGATAAAGTAAAAGAAATGTTGGTCAATAACCGCAAATTAACCATCAGAGAAATAGCGGAGGACTTGAACATTGCCTATGGATCCGCCCAAGACATTGTGGTTAATGATTTGGGTTTCCGTCGTGTAGCAGCAAAGTTGGTGCCAAAAGACCTCAATTTCATGCAAAAAAGAGACCGTGTTGACGTCGCAAAAGACATGATTTGCGAGGCTGAATCCGATCCCACATTCATCAAAAGGATCATTACTGGAGACGAGACGTGGGTTTATGAGTACGACACGCAATCCAGACATCAGGCAAGTGAATGGCGTTCACCAAATGAGCCGAGACCAAAAAAACCACGTCGTTTTCAGTCAAAAAAGAAGGCAATGCTGACGGTTTTCATGGATTACAACGGTGTAGTGCATCATGAATTTTTGCCAGAAGGCCAGACAGTAAACAAAGAGTATTATTTGGGCGTTATGAGACGTTTGCGTGAAGCAATTCGCCGAAAGAGACCAGAAATGTGGGCAGAAAACTCGTGGATTTTGCACCATGATAACGCACCGTCGCACAGTGCTATCATTATTCGTAATTTTTTGACGAAAAATGCAACAAATACCATCCAACAGCCACCGAATTCACCTGATTTGGCTCCCTGTGACTTCTTTCTGTTCAATCGAGTTAAAAAACCATTACGGGGAACGCGTTTTAGCAGCCGAGAGGAAGTAATGGAAAAATCGCAGGAAGCACTGATGGACATACCGAAAACCGAATATAAAAAATGTTTCGAGGATTGGATCAAGCGCTGGCATAAGTGTGTTGCAGTCGATGGGGATTACTTTGAAGGGGACAATATAGATTTAGATGAATAAACTTGTATTTTTAATTTTCTGAATAAATTCCGGGAAATTTTTGATCAAGGTAGTATAATTTAGATCCATAGCCCGACCGCAAATATATAATTTCGAGTGATGGGAAGAGTTATTGTAGGAAAACCACAATTAGCTGACTGGCTGACAAGGTTAGAAACGCGCTCGGGAAATCTAAAAATACTCATCCAATCGGTACCTCCTAGCTTATTATCCTCTATAATGGTACCAGTTCCTATATGAAATTGCCATAGGTTAATGAGTTGGGAACATTAGTTTCGGTAATAATTCCAAACAGTTAAATGTTTTGCGAAATTCAATTTTTTGGTCTTGTTTCATCTAGTCATGTGTCTAACATCAATTTCATATTCTCAATCATCGGCAAGATCCTTAAAAAGGCATTAGATGTAAATATACATACATTTATCATACAAATATGTATCTACGGTTTGTATATTGTAATACAGTAATTGAATAATGTAAGATATATTACCGAGATTGCCTTTCTGCAGGTGAGTAGAAATGGCATAAAAATTATTATGCGTGCAAAAATAAACTAATATTGTTACAGTCGAGATATATTTCCCCGGATGTGCGAATTGGCCTATTATCCGTCCTTTTGTGATACGTATCCCTATTATTCCTTTTTATTTTTGGAATTTGTCGCTTTTTGATGTAAATTTTTAGGAACACATTGTATTTATAATCCAACTCACCGGATAAGACCCACGAAAATGAACTACTGATGATGTCGTTTTCGACGGTGAATATTCAATTTCTTCGCTATCTTCATTCATGTTTTTTGTGCGTTACTTTTACCCCTTTTGATATGCTCCGGGCGCAGCGTCTTTCTTGCAGGCTTCGACCGAACGCCTCCATTTTTCATCCTGCCTCTCTCGGTTGTCGTGTTTAGCAAATGAAGGACCAAATAATAAAGAGTTACAGAAGGGGCTAGCAAGGGAGTCTTTAAATAATTTAAACGATGTCGACCTTTTGTGAAATTTGCCTTCATTTCTCTGGATTTTTCTCTCTTCTGGATTCTTCAAAAAATTTAAATTTCTGGAAATCTTTCGTATGGATTTTATAAGCGTCGCCTTAAAATTTTGTAGAAATAACGTAAAAAATGCTCAATTTTTTTATCCCGTGCTTTATATATATGTGTAGCAAACATTCCCTGCCAAAATTTGGGTGAACAATAACCTCAATTTTTCAGTGAACATGAGAAAAATTGTAAATATGCAGCATCCGTGATTTGGGTTGTGCCATACGGCTGCAACGGCTGTAGTGTGATTCTCTTCCGGAAACATTTCCGATCTTTTATGAAGGGGGGAAGAGTAGAAAGATGTGTCATCAATTGGGAACGTGGTAAATGCTTGGTGATACGTTAACAAGTCCCTTTTCTGAATTCAGTTTCTTGCAATGTATGCTAAGGCGGTGGAGTTGATTTGAGTTTAAGTAGTTACAGTTTATATGTAATATCGTCGATGGCGTATGTACGAGGGTATGGGTTTTCATCATGGCAACGCCCATGGAAATGTACGTACCTAATGGAAACATCGCCGAGTTCCGCGTTAATGATTGCCTAATCCTCGGCGGGATGGGTCGAATAGGGAGGCGTTTGATTCTGCCGTAATGCGCAAGGGAGCCCCCTAGCTGGGCCTCGAGGGAGGGCCGTATTAATGGCGGATGTCGTCTGTTTTGTAAACCATAATTCACGTCGAGGGGAAGATCAGATACCGGAGGGAGCAAGAGGTCTGCTGGGGTTTGCGGAAGCGCCATAAGGGACCCTCGAAAGGTGGCGACCCCTGGCGTGGGTTCCGGACGGGTGAGGTTATCGCGGGGATGGGATTACCACCCGGCCCTAATGGCATGAGGTTTGGAATTCGATAAAAGCGTAGAGGTGGAGTAAGACGTTTAACGTGGAGAGCACCATCCTAATATTTCATCGCAGTAGCGTGGTCCTCGAGAATCTTCGTATTAGAAATGTGGTCTCATTTAATTCCAAGCTCGATTTTTGAAGTCAGAGCAATCAATGCACGTTCCACGTTTCAGACGTAGATTTTATTCCCTATTCTTATTCTCGTAATAATTCTTATTAACTCATTTTTTATTCATGATTATCTGTGAACGCTAATACGTAAACAAACTGGGAGGTTGTAAATTTAATACGTGTAGCAGTTAGTTGAATGACTATAGTTAAAAGACGGCGAATGATTTTGTGCTGAAACGAGGCTATTTTATAAGTTTGAAGCTATCCTTTAAAGGTTAATTTACCTTCCCAATTCGATATTTTTGTAAAGAGGTTCATTGGAGAAAAATAACAATGGAGACATAAGCTATAATAGGTCAAATTTCGATCTCTCCGGAGGCATTTGGCCATGTCAAAACTTTTCGTAATGCCTGTAATGTGTGAGCTCTCGAAAATAGCCTTGGTCAATATAAAGACTGAAAGAGTAACTTGTCCCTGCGGTAACAAAATATTTTTTCTCCGTGATATCGGAAATATAAAATTTAGAAAGATATTTCTTCCTCTCATTTTTTTTCATTGGAAGATTTAGTATGCTTAAGTTTTAGTCAAGCTTAACTTTAAATGCTGTACGTAAATGCCATCAATAAATTCTGTCCTCGCTTCTCTCCCATCGCCTTTCGTGGGTCGGATTGATGGGCTCAACGTGTCGGATGAGACCCGGAGGCTATTCATTGAGCCGCTAAATGAAATTTACGTTATTCTAACAGCTCAAGGCATCAACGACATATGCAAATGTAGGACGAGTGGATGAAAACATGTTTAACGGTATATATAACTCAATTACTTCGAAGTTACTGATGTTTGGAAATCTTACTATTAGTTTAATTTAGTCAAAACTGTAATTGTCTCTCAAGTTTATTGTGAAATGGTAATGTATCAAGAAATATTTAGATGGATTTCACTAAAAGCAGCTTGCGCGACTGTTGACGTATAGACTAGCGGATTCATTTAGTCGGGCGTCAATTAACGGTGAATTTGTGATTAAAACTAGTCTTGTCATTGTTTTAATATGCAGACCTTCATTTTCATGAAATGCAAAAATTCCTCGGGTGACCACCATTAGCATACTCGTTAGAGGATCACGTAATTAACTTAAAATTTTCAGGGGAATGGAAAATCTGCGTAGACCGTCGGATACAAGAGAGGAAAATTATTACTCGATTCGGAAAACTTTTGGGAGAGATAGAAAAAAATGCATAGACGAGCTTTGTGGTAAATATATTGCGGCAGAAAGTTTAGGCTTAGAAAGAGATCATTACGTCGATGGGGATAGCATAGGTCCTGCCTAAGGTAATGGCCAGAAGTTACATCAAGGTAGTTATTAAGTGCGAATTTAGGGGAGGAGTGGAAAACCTTGGAGGAGTTCTGATCGCAAGGCTCTCCGACGGTATGGTTTCGTTCTGCCTCATTCCATTAAAGAATTTCTTTTGATGTCGTTTCTAGTTTACTCGTATTTTCGGTCGACCGAGGAAGGAAACGGCCATCTCCATAACCTGCCAGTTGCTTTCAACTGAATTTCAACTCCTAAAAGCTATGCAATTGAGAGTGCACCCAAGCTCCGCACGTCCTTCCCTCTAAGGGATTTCACGGGCCGCCGCGAAATCTGAGATTACTTAGGGGTCGCCCATGCAAAACGTTTGCGGGGCTCGAATGAATATTACGTTTTATTACTTTCCGCCACCGTACCCCATTTAGGGGAAGGCGGGGCTAATGGCCATACGCAACTTTTTACTTAAGTTGAAATGGGATTTTATTTCCAGAACAAGAGGTCCTGATAAAACGCTCAGGTTAAAGCTTCATTTTTTTTTAGTTTCGGCGTTGCGTGGGCAATGGACAAATTTTTTCTCATATAAGGCTGTGAATAGATTTTGTTTTTCGTTTACTTGGCTATTATTTAAGAGTGAATGCTCGCTGAAATAAGTGTTTGTGTTCACTATACTGCCAAGTCTATTCACTCGAGCTGAAACGTCGGCAGCGATGAACCATTAGTCAAAATAGTCCACCGTTTTCGCGTAATTTGTGTGGGAGAGGGATCCTTTACTAACTTAAGTATTCTTACGGCGTGTGAGGTTCAAAATGTAACCAGAAAGTCTCACAGAATTTGTCTCTTTCAGGGCAGAAAATGTAACCTATTATTCCCAAAAGAATTACGCTAATTTTCATTCAGAAACTCGTATGCTTTGCAGCCAACATTTTATTTGGATCCCTTAAGCTGCATTTCTGTGACTAGCAAATGTTTGTGGTTAGCAGTCTAGTATTCAATTGTTCCCGGCTCAACCTTGTGGAAAATCATTTTAATTAAATGAAGAATGCAAAAGGACAGTGAAAAGATACATTGTATTCTTCATTTAATTCGTTGTCTAGTGTCCGCACGCCTCTCTTCTGATGTATCATTGAAAGTACCGAAACACTCATTTTCTCAATTTAGTCATGCCTTAAGCTTTCGCTGAAAATTAAGCAAGCTGATGAGTAGCACCTGCCAGGGTTCTAAATATCCATTAAGTTGCAAGGAATTCTCTTGATTCATATGGCGTGTGAAATTACATTTAAATGTGATCGGAATACTTGAATTAAAGTATTCCTTTACTTTGAATATTTTTTTCTTGTTATTTTATTCACAATAAAATTTTAGGTTGCAGAATGAGTGGGATAATTTAGTCGTTCAAAGCGGGTAAATCAAAGGTTTGATCTTATTATGAGATACGACTCTCTTAGTGGGAATCCTACCGGAGTCTAATACGGAGTCGAAAGATGATGTGCAACAAGCTGGGTAAAATCTCTGAGAAAGAGGGAAGAGAATCTTTGGATACAATCTGCGTGTGTCTTTTTCTACCCGTTAATCCTGAGCATGCTTAAGCATTGTTAACGCCTACTTGCGATCCGGAATATTGATTTCTATATCCTTTGAGGGAGCCATCATAGGCAACATGCCCTGCCAGCATCAGATGTATATTTCTAATTAGGGTAAAGAAAAACCCGAAATTTGTCCTGGAAAATTATTAGCATATTCAAAAGCATTCCATCAAGGTATATCTAAATATTTTGCGGTGGAGGTTACTACGTAACTATGTTCATAGCAGGAGCAAACCTTTCACTCAACTTTCAAACCACAGCACTGCTAAAGAGACCTCCTTCCAATATATGCAAGCGCTTCAATCTGTAATTTTACCTTCGCTCCGTGAGTGATTCCCAGCCTAGCTGCTGTAATATTTTAGATACGCTACTAAGTTTATCATGAGAACGTTTTACAAATCTAGCTCCTCTACGCCGCACGCGATCCAATTAGGCAATTAATCCAACTTCGTGAGGATCCCATATACTTGCAACATATTTGTGATGAGGCCTAACCAACGACAGATAACACTTTGACATTTTCATCATATGTACCAAGTACTCTTCTAAAAAATCCTAATATTTTGTTAGCATGTCCTTGCATCCCCCTAATGCGTTTCATCCAGGAGAGATCGTGAGGGAGGGTAACGCCTAGGTATTAAATTGGGTCTACGCATTCCATTTCGGTGTTCCCAATGCAGTAAGCTTTCGGATGGAAATTGCTCTTTTTTCAAAAAGTTATCAGCATGCACTTTTTTAAGTTTCATTCTAATTGTCAATTGTCGCACCAGCGTTATATTGAATTAAGGTCATCTGACAAAGCTGCTTTTTCCTTAGGGATACGGATATCACGGTACACCAATAAATCGTTGGCAAACAAACGTATTTTACTGGTGACTACGGAGTCAATGTCGTTAACGTAAAGTAAGAATAAAAGAAGTAAGGTTACAGTTTCCTGGGGGTTTCGTTGGTGATAGTATAGTTCACCCAATACTAAGCTCGGCGTTGTGTGAAATTCACACATCAGGGTGGGGGACCAGTTAATTTTCTTATGGCTTCTCTGAAAGATGTGATACCCAAACAATCTCACAGCTCGAGTGAAGTTGAGGGTGCCCAGAGAGGCGATCCTGAGAATTGAATTCGGGCCCGACGCTCGACCATAGCACTGCCACGTTCACATTATTATTTTACAAGAAGGCAAAGTAGATCGGTTGTAATTCCGTCATTAACTTTATGTTAATTTATCATTTATATACATATGATATTTTGATGACTAAATACCAAACTAAATTTATTGGTTTTTCCATTCATCAAAATGTATTCTTTTTCAATGTTCCCAGATGAAGGAATAAGAAGGCGTGTTGAGTCTCGCTCAATAAATATCCGTGTCCAAATAGTTATCACTTTCCCTGCCCCCATTAGTTTCTTTTACCGGGAAATGATTTCATCTCTATATCAGGGCATCGTAACTGGCTCTGGCTCTCTTCTTCCTGAATTTTATATGAATAAATAACAATGAGTGTATACAAATACATACGAGACATAACATTATATGTAAATAAATAATTATATATATATATATATGTATATATATATATACCATAAACACAGTAATCAACCCGAAGGTCGGCTTGGTAGGTGATGGCAGTTCACCCAGTTCTAAGGCCGAAGGCGTGTGAAATTCACACATCAGGGTATGGGGGCTAGTTCCTTTCCCTGTGCCGGTTATCGTTTCCCAGGAAGATCTGGTACTCGAAAAATCGTATAGCTTGGGTGGAGCTGCAGGTGCCCCGAGTGCCTTGCCCGGGAATCGAACCCGGGCTCCTCCGGTCAGAAGTCCAACGCTTTACCCCCTGGACTACCACGGGTATGTATATATATATATATATATATATATATATGTATATATATATATATATATATATGTATATATATATATATAAACTAAGAAACTACCTGGATTTATCAGACCGGTTGTCACCCGGTGTGGTGCCCCCAGTCTCATTAGCGGCCCATGTTCTCGTAAAAGTGGCCGCCATTCCATTTAATTTCCTCAGATCATCGCGGCGATCATTATTGTTCCGGCCGAATCGTTTTTATCGGACGAGACAATCTTTCGCACGGCCGCAGGGGAACTCCTCCGTCCCACTTGTCTCTCTCTCTCTCCCCCTCCCCATTTTTCTCCTGTTCTGCCCCCCTCCCCTCCCCACCTCGCACCCTTGAAACCCCCGCTCGGCTCCCTCATCATTATCATCATCACCACCATCGCCGAATGGAAATCGATAATTTTTCCAACTGTTAATTCCAAATTCCGCCGCTGGTTTTTGGGAGGGGAGTGGAATTGGGGTAGATAGGGTGGATACTCGGCGGCGGTGAGGGTCGGAGGTGGCCGTCGAAGAATTCCATTTCACCACCCGCGCCGGGGAGAGGGAGGGGAGAAAAGACGGCGAGGCGAGGGACGAGAGACCCTCTTTTCCCCTCCTGTGGATGGGTGCGGGGCTTCTGCCCCCTGAAAGTGCGATTCAGGCACGGCTCTTTCTCTCTCGGCGAGGCGTAGCATTGGTGGTGGCCTGTTCAGAGGCAATACGAACTGCAGAAGTTTCTCGCCAGCGCGCCCAACGGCGAGCGCTGTCCAAACAGACTTTCTGCAGCAATTGCTCGCTCAAGTACCGGGTTATTTGTTTTTACTCATGCCTTGCTATTCGGTTTTTATTTGAAAACTTCCCTCTTCGCGGGCTTATTGGCCCAGTGCTTATGGTCTGCTGGCCGGAAGGCCTAGGTTCGATTTTGGGTGACGCCTCCGGGTAGCCTCAGTTATTTGCACCTAGGCTAGATATTTTTTGCGGGTACTAGATCCTGGGATACCGCGGGGGTCCCAGGGAAATGTGATTACTCTCCCTGCTCTGATATGTGAACTTCACACGATTCAATACGAGGTGGGATCTAATCTTCATCATTAAGGGATATCGATCCCATGATTGGTTACGATCAGCTCTACCGACTATTCTTGTTCCGTGTCAATCGCTTCATTCCCTCATTGCTGCTTCTTCGGACATTTTTCATTATCTGATTTTCCTACTTCATTGTTGACTTTCTTCTGTGATTCTGCGCCTCTCTTTTTCCTTAGACTAATGTCTTTAGTTGGCTCTCGTGCCTCAGGATGTATCCAATTGGATTTCCACTTCATCTTTTAGATGTTATCCATAACCTTTTTTCACCCATTCTTCGATTTATTCATTCATATATTATTTCGTCTATGCATTTTATTGTTATCGTTCTTCTGTGCTACCACATTTCTATCGCCTGCAATCTTCTTTTCTGTGTTTAACCAATTGATCATGTGTCACGTCCGCATAATGGTAGACTCCATATATAAGGTTTGACAAATCGCTGCCTCATATCTATCCTATTGCAAATTATTATTATTAGTTCTTTCCTCCGATAGAAAGCCTCCTGGGACACTCATATTCTGCATACTGCCTCCATCTTGTTTATTCTGTCGCTGCTGAACTAGGTGTTTTAAGTGCATTACTAGGTGAAACTAGATGCTTTAATTGAAAACTAGGTGAGCTCTACCCTAGAGTTTCAAATCAACCTCCTGGTGGAATGCGGGTTTTTTTGTATTATAGATTCGGATAAACGTTAATCGGATTTTTCTCACGAAAAATTGTATTATTTTCAACCTTCCTGCGCAAAATAAAATATTTATGACTCCCACATAATGATAGATTTACAGGTATATGGTCGATCTTCCCCTTGAAATATGCGTCCTGCGGATCTGAATCTCCCCAAGGTATTGGGAAAAAGAAGCTGGTATTGTGTACCACTTTTTTCACGGGTACTTCATTATTCTCCATTGTATTTTGTTGAGGGCCAGTGTGTTAACATTCACTGCCATACAATGACCGGAATGTCTCGCAGGGAATGGAGATGTGGTCGTGTCAGGTGGCGTGAGCGGTTGCGAAATGGGCAGTGACGTATTCCGGAGCTCATGTCTCCGGCTAGGGAAACCGTGATAACTCAATGGAGTGCTGCAGGCTGAAGGTTACCGCTCCAAAATTGTTAATTCGTGAGGAAGCCGTTCTCATTCCACCGACAGGTGGAGGCAAGGATAAATGTCTCTTTTGCTCCCTGTGCCCGGTGCAACATGCGTTCATTCGTTTAAGAACTTGTATTGCCAAATCACCTATGCTGACCCCCTGCGCCGCGGCGCTATGTTCAATCTTTGTCCGTTTTGCACAAACCTCTCCGCTGGTACTTATCACGGCTCTTTTGGCGTCCCCCTTTAAGTTAAGATCTCTTTTGCTCCAACCCAACGCAGTCGGAATATATTTTAAAAACGCTGCTAAATCAACATTAATTTATCGAACTTCGCAGTCGTTTCGTGATCAAACGACGACAGCAATGGCGTAAAGTATAAAATTCGATTCCCCTAGAGAATTTACCCGTACGTTCACCATTTTCGTTAGGCTATTATTTTTCCACGATAATCTTTTCTGGCCATGGAAGTATGGAAATTTCATTACATCATCACATGTATATTTTCTAACGAGTTTTCTCCGAAATTAATCCTTAGGCTTTCGCGACGTCTATCTGATGAATTCATGCTGATTGCGGGAATTATCGTCGCGTACTTCGACTTGAAGACGCCTCTAGGACTGGGGGCGAAACGGTTTTCCATCAACTCACCTACGCGACGATAATTCCCGGAAGCAGCATGGATTCATCGAGTGTTCTCCGATTGCAAAACTCCGTCATTCATGTGGCTTTCGTCATTTCGTTTCTGGAAAGAAGACTCATTGGATGTATCGGTGTTGCGAATGTCCTGTCTTTAGGAGAACTTCATTCAACCTCAGTGAACTCCGCCTCAGTGAAGCACCGGTGCGATCATTTCCCTCTTGGCTGTTTCCTGCTCCGCCTTCTCGATTAATTCATTATCCTCAACGTAGGCATAGGCACAGTATGGCGGAAGACTTGATGATTTAATTTTGGTAATACTATATATGCAAACCTTAATATTATTTCTGGTAATCATGGGATCCAATCCTCACTCACATTAAGTTAGGCCATAGATGTGTGCATATTCATAGTAAGCTAAATTAGTTATATGAGGTCTGTTCAATAAAGTGATCATATTATTTTTATTCTTGGGATTTATTGTGTAAAAATTTAATGTTTTAAATTGATAGCTTAATGTTTTACATATACAAACGTGGTTTAATTGTCATTGATTTGGCTTCAGCACCGGAAGCCGATGCAGGTTGAAACATATTCACTTCACCTTTGGTAACGATGGAGGTAACACTCGATGCTGAGTATAAATTTTGTTTTTATACGAAGCAAACGGCAGCCGAGGGGTATATAGTAATGCTGTATGAGGCTGAAGGGATGCTGAGGATGAATGCTGTAAGTGTCCATATGCGTGGATATTCCTTTAGTATTACCTATTCTTCGGCCTCGGTGTTACCTCCATCGTAGCCGTAGACGAAGTGAGCATGTTTCAAATAGCAATGGCAACCGCTGAAGCTATACTGGAGCCAATACAATGAAACTTGTAACACACATAAATTAAACATTAAGCTTGCAAATAATATCAAATTAAATCGTTGCACCATAAATAATGAGAATAAGACATTACAATCACTCCTTATTGTACAACCGTCGTAATTAGTAATGCCGTCGCAAAACTCCGGCTTGAGTTAAAGGGGTGGAGGGGATGAGGGTGGGTTTTGGGATAAGATCCATCGATGTGTTAAGCGTTCATGAATCGGGTGATTTCTTTCCGTTGGCGTTCTCTGATGGCTGCTTCCCGAACGAAACAAGGTGAATAGGTCTGATTTGTATATTTTTATGAAAGGGGAGGATAATGAGAGTGTCATTAGCGGGGATATTTCGCCAAACCGAAAGCGAGCCCCCCTTTCCACCATTCGAAGTCTCAACAGTTCTCAGAGACATGCCGAGTTCGACATTACCTATTAGTTTGTGATTTCCGGAGGGTGAGCTACTTGGTGCCCTTCTTTCCTTGTCGAAATCATGACGTGCGTATTTATTCATTATCCGTCAACCATAATTGATAAGGTGGTAATCAACTGGATGGGTCTTTTGAAAAGGAACTCGTTCTCAATTATCTGGCATCGAAACGCTGTAGGGATTTCCCAGACGCTCAGAAAATGTATGTAGTTTCGGAGAAGTGGAATGCAGACAGTCAAGGGTCGGATTGGTGTTTGAGAGAGGAAATATATTTTGGGGAAGAGTCCGAATTAGACAAGGCTTACGTAAGCGATTGTTTAGTACTTGTATTAAAAATACTTTTTTGGTGCAATCGCCGTTTACTTTGCGGTAGAACTTGTGTTTAAAGTTCGATTAATGCTGTAATGAGGATGATCTGTCTATTTTATCGATTTGCTCGCTAAAATATTTATAACTTTTAATAAAATGGAAGTGAAACATTATGGATTTTTTTCGACGAACTTACGTAAATTAAATTTTCCTTATGTTATCTCTAAATGTTTTAATTTCTCACACTTTTCAACTGTACTAAATTTCCATCTTTGGGGTTCTATTTTATGCTCTTTTCTTCGGTCTTCATCTTTATATTTTTAATATGGTGAAGTTTTAAAATGAGTTTACATCATCTGTGAAGAAATTAATCACATGATCACTTTATATTTTTTGTGTTGACGGAGTGCAGGCATTTTTACCTCAAGATATTAAAGCCAGCGACATATAGTACCTTACATTTTTAATATGGAACTGTTTTGGATCATTATTGCTGTCAATCGCCTAAGACACTATGAAGGTGTTCAATTTATGCCGTGAAAAAGAAAACTTCCGGTGTATTTTAGATTTAACTTTTATATAAATGTTTATTGATTCCAATGCCATATCATTGGGCTATACGTTCGCTGGTCGATGTCTTAATTCATCAATTCCGTCTCAAGATGGTAACGGATTCTTAAATAGTTGCTCCAGCACATTTGCCGCCATTTGACGTTGGATCGGTTTTAATGAAGTAAATGCGCAGGGGCGATCTAAGCAAATTTTGTGCGCATCTGGTCACGTTCATACTAACCCATGGGTAAAGGGAGACCCTAGGGAGCCAGCAGGTGTTGCGGGGAGGGACGTTGGGGAGGGGGAGGGGGCAATTGCTGACGGGAGGTATTTTTCAAGAGGTGAGCCCTCCGGGGGAGGTTTCCAGAGGGCGGAGGGAGGCGGGAGGAGAGGGCAGAGGGAGCGGATGACACTCCCGAGAGCCCTCTTTCGGTATCTCCCGACCCACTCGACGGGCCCGGCGCTGAAAATTCTCTCGCCTTTGAAGCCGGGGGGATAGGGGGGGAGGGTGTGTGCGGGGGTGGGTGAGAGGGGGCCGAGGGGCGAGTGTCGCCCCCGCTGGTGCAGAGGGTGAGGGCGGTCGGAGTCGCGCCGCTCCGCGCGCCTCACGATTGTCATCGAGATACACCGAGATCCCGTCGCATTTTAATGGGATGACGAACAAGTCAGTCTCGCGCGGAGGTGGCGGGATGGAGTGGTCCGGGGGTTACCAAGGAGGGAGGGGGAGGGTCGCCGAGAGGGGATCAGAGGGGTTGAGAGCCCCGGTGGGTGGGTGGGTGCGCGGGGGAGCGAAAGAGTAGAGGGAGAGAGAGGGTTTCCCAAGTGCGGGGTCGGAGGAGGAGGAGGGGTTGAAGAGGAATATGGATCAAAAGGGATGGGGGGTGGGAGGGCCCCCAGGAGATGCCAACTTTGAAAAATCCATAGGCAAGAAGGGGTAGGGTTGCGGAGTGGAGAGGTTCGCGCGGGGGGTGTGGCGAGAGGGAGGGAGGGGGGGGAGTCAGGCAGGGGATGGATGGAGCCGGGGCTTCTCTCATTTCATTAAAGTGGGATGCGTGACGTGTCGTCGGCGGCATTTCAATCAATTTTTTGACATGATCCAGATTTCTGGGAAGGAGAAACCGGGGATGGTGCGAAGGAAAGAGAGAGCCGCGCGATAAATTCCAAAGGAAGACCCGTGTACCTATCACGTAAATGACGTCCTTGAGTCATGCTTCCCAAAAAAGAGGCGGGCTCTCCGCTGTGCCCTTCCAAGAGCTGGGCGGTGATAGAATTGGGGACAATTAATCAACGGCCGGCTCATTAAAATCTAAGTTGATCTCTTGCAGTCGCTCGTGTATATTTTAAGTCAGTTGGCTCTCATATAATACATTTTTCAAGTGGGCACTAGTGTTTACTTTCTGAGATTGAATTGGATTTTTTTAACGTTTAAATCTCCAACTTGACATTACAAAAATTGTCGTTATGCGTAATTATGCCGTGTAAAAGTGGCTTATGATATAAGTATGTCTCTAACGAATTAACACATGGGAAACAATAGAAATTCTCTATAACGGTATAATGTATCTTGCTGTCTCACATCCTAAAAGTGTGAGGCCAGTGTGTATAATCTTTGAATACTTCATGAAGTGTGATGAGTCAAACCAATGAAGGCAAAATTGCTTTGTATTCCTTCACCCGTTTGAAATCCTTAGAATCGTTAAGATTTATTTGTATCATGCCCCAATTGCATTTTCAATCGGTTTATGCTAATTGGTTTTCATTTGTCATATATTTAACAAGTGTAATTTATTGGGATCATGATGCTGTTTCAGTACGCTTTAGGCTGGAAAATGTTGACTTTGATTTGTAGTCAATAGGCAACTGACTGACACTCTGTAAATTATAAGTCTTTTATTGTACACAGCATCAACCCCGATAGTAATGCGTTATGAAATTTATGAAATACATTTTATAATTGCGTCATGCAAAGGCAAGTTCTCCGTCGTATTCAGCGTTAAGAATGTGCGGCTAATGTCTTGTGTAAAGGCTGTGCTCAGATTTTCAGTTGTTAAATGGCGGTTGTGATATTTTATGATAATTCATGCTTACATTAATCCTTGAATTCGATGATTGCTTGGCTTCAGCTTTTCATTCCTCCCTATTTAAATCCATTTCGGCTCAGTCGCTCTTCCTTTTTATGTCTCGACGTTGTTCTGCGAATTTGGCTGATGTCCCTATTTATTTGGCGTAAGTCTTCCTCGTGAGACCTTTTCTTATATTTTATCATGTAACGTACTCCTAAAAATATCCGTCGCTTTCCAAGGTGTGCCCAACCATCTTGTTCTTTTTATTCCTACAATGCTTCATGTAGCCTTTGCCTCTCCTAATCTCACCGTGTGCTTCCTCGTTTCAAATTTTATCTCTCCATTTGATCTTCAGGATTCGCCTCCGGCATCAGATTTCGCGGGCGCTATTCTTTCCCGCTCTGCTTTTACAATGGTATTGTGTTCCCTACTCCATGCGATTGTTCGTTCACTTACTGCTTCCTTGCTTTGAGCCCTATCTTCTTTAGGCATAGGCCTTGCTTCTTCATCATTGGACACCTACTTATCTAGACCTTGTCTACCCTAGTTGTCCTGCTGACTTCCCACAGGTTAAAGATTCCGCTTGTTCAAATTTGTATCCTCGTTGTGGAATATCTAACTTCAGTTTCTTCAACGCACCGAAAATTTAATTTTTTACCAATTGGTTTTTATCGCCAAATCTTGGAAGTACTTGATTAATTGTGATCATGGATGCCTTGCCGTCTTTCCTATGCACCGTCGTAGCTGCCACTGGCATCCAGGAAAGGAGTTTGTTAAATCCTCCCCCCCCCTTTCACCTTCACTTCTTTTTTCGCATTCCTTGGGCTTCTTTTATTGGTTCTACCTGTTACCTGTTGTAAGTATAGGTTGGGAAGTGCTGATTAGAGGTTTTCGACCTCGGTAATCTGCTTTGTTTATTTTAATCTCGATTTGCTTTCCGGCTTTCGCTAACAGTGCTATATCTCAACTATTTTAGGTTTCCAAAGAAACTGCGGGTAGATACCGTAACAGTAACCTTTAACGTAGTTAAAAGAACGGAGTTTAAACGGAGTTATATCAGATATGATAGGTTATTCTTTCGTCATAAGCCATTTGTTTCGAAATAATGCATCGCGGGGAAATGCGATGTACTAGTATTTCTATACAAAAACGCTAATTCATTTTTATGCGGCCTCATTTCTCCTTTTTTCAGTTAGTCAAATTCATTCAGATCTCTTTCAACTACGACAATGAAGTAGAATGGCGATCTTAATGAAAAGAGCGTACCTATTTGGAGCGTAATGGGATTTCGTAGCCTTAGGGTTTCCCCTCTCAAGCCTCCCCGAGAATGTTATCTCAGCTCTATTTTAAGCTCGTGTTTTTCGGTTTTCTGTGCTTTGGAGTATGAGATGGGGTTATCTTTTAATTATCATTGGGCTCTTGTCTCGGCTACATTATTTCCTTGTTCAGTTTTCGAAATATAATTTCGTCCAATGTTGCTGTAAACTTCGCTTTTGTGTTATTTGGGATTAACCTTGTTTTGCGTTAATTAAGGATTTATGCTTCTGATTCCGCCGCGTGACTTATGGAGTTAGTTCATTAAATCTTCATCTAGCATACTCGTATAAGAGGAACGTCGCCTGTACTCCATTGAATTTAGTCGTTTCAAAAACTTGGATTGTACTCTGTAAATTTGTTTTCGTAAATTTGAGCGGTAGAATTAAGCAAAAGTCCTCAGCATCAATCATTGCCGGAGCATTCATCGATCAAGCTCATTCTCTTTGGCATCATCTGTGAGTGATATTTCTGATCCTACAGACTTGCTGATAATGTTCTAAAAACAATACCTGAACATATTGGGTTAACGCGTTTTCGCCATGTGGGTCAAGGTAGCTTTCCATTTTATCACCATCCATTGCGTGTTCAGGTGTACTTAGTACTATCGCGTACGTATTTTCATTTTAACTCACGTACCCCGAGATAGATATAATCACGCCGGCATGTCCATTCGTGCATTTCTTTTGGGGAAATTTTTAACCTCTTTGTTGGATAATGAGATACCGCCTACTTCAATTAAATATGAAAAAGAAGTGCACTTGGAACACCCCTGCCAATGTTAAAAAAACTCCGGGCTAAAATTATTTGAGAGAAATTACCTGTTGAAGAGTGGGGAGGATAAAGGAGAAACTATCTAGGGAAAAATTCGACATTTTCAGAAATCTACTGAGCTTTAAAGTGGCCCCAGAAATCTACGATATCCCTTCTTAGATGATTAAAAATATATTAGAGATTAATTAGAAAGTATTGAATGACTGACTATGATTTTAAAAATATGTGCCAAACACTTCCCCTTTAAAATGCGGATGGACTTCTAGAAGAACGTTTTGGTGATGATCATAAAATGGCCTTCAGCAGATAAATGGTAAAGAAAGCTAGAATGAGGGCACTCAACAAAAATCACCCGCGGAAGAATGTAGCTGAAAACAGGATTCTTGGATGAAGACCATTTTGGATTAAAAAAGAACAGGGGCACGAGGAAAGCTATTGTAGTCCTTTGGCTTCTAATAGAAAAAGAATGGAAAAGAGCCAGTTTTAGGCCTGCATTCAGAAATGCCATTTAATTGGCCACTACACTACATGCATCACATTATGGTGTATGTAGTGGAGGTGACCCTAAGTACAAGTATTATCATTCACGTTGTAGTCGTAGTATTAGGGGTCCTGGACTCTGCGTATGAAGTACTGCCTTACGAGAACTACATTCTAAGTAATAATGGCGACCTAATATAGTCTGCCTCACTCTTTGACGGTATTATTGGTGATATTTTACGTTGAGGCAAATTTCCCTATTTCATAGCATTTTGTTATTTACGGAAAGATGGCAGAAATGTCCCGAAGCAGCTGTGAGTGCGGAAAACGAAATACATGAACAGAAATAGTTATTGTCGCGGTCTTGTAGAGCCCTTTAATGTTACTCTGTTTATTCCATATTTTTTATGAAGTTCACGCATGTTGTAATTCAATATTTTGCTCAGACGTCATCAAATGGCAAGCTACTCAACCGTGTCATTTAAAGTGTATTATTTATGTACTTGCATATACCTTGAAATGAATCATATTTCTCTTCCAGCAATAATAATCCAAGTTATATATCGCAAATTTGACCTTTACCTTGAAATTTCCTCGTGTGTCCCTATTGTCTGATATTTATGTGGAAATTATGCGTTGCAATACATTATTTTTAGCGAAGTAATGAAACCAACTTCCGCATATCTAACTCGCCAAATCTCCTAATTTATGTATTGTCTTGGTGACACTGGGTCATCTATTTTGTTTTTATAATTTTTTCAACCATTTCTAGTGACAGCGGTATCATTATGAGCATTTTTCATTGATTATTTTTAAAATTACTTTAAATCCGCAATTATCATGATGAAATAGTAAGTAGTTATTTTCCTCTATACGTGCCCATTTATTTTATCCAGCTTGGGCAATACCACTTTTGACGCCAGAATCACTGTTTAAATATGTTTTTATGGAAAGTACACATTATCTCAACTTGTACACTCAAGTTAATTTGCACAGTATCCACTTCAGTTATTTATCGGTGTTGTCTATTGTAAATTTCCGGTTAACTTACTAGCCACTGTACGGTATTTACTGATTAGGTTTGCAAAATTAAGCCAGTCCGACGGAGATTTATAATTTATGAAATACAGGATGCACTGCTGAGGTTTGCATGCAGATTCAAGAAACAAATATTAATAAAGGAGTTTATGTCAACTGGAGGAATTGCTTTCTGGCGTGGCACGGCGGAAGTTATCCATCACGGAAATGAAAATAAATTTTTGAACTCCAGTGTGAATATTTATTGGAACGACCTGGATTTGTACCCGTTGTGTCGTCATCAGGTTAGGACCCAAGACATCTTAACCCGATGATGACACAACGTGTCGAAACCTAGGTCGTTCCAATAAATATTCCCTGTGGAGTTGGCAAAGTTATTCTCATTTCTGTTCATCTCAACTATTTTTTTTAATTATGGTACTAACCTGTCTTTGGGTAAGGTTTGACCACTTTCGATATTGCATACATTTGGATACATTTAAGGGACCGAATTAAGTTCAGGCATATGATATATTCTCGTGGTAATTCAAATTGGACGCATAGGTAACACTATCCCATGCAGGAGCTGTAATTAGTTCGGGAGTTAAAGCGAAGATGGATACAAACGCCACTTTGATGACAGAGTAGCTTTTAATATTATTTCCTTAACAAACTTTAAGTTCAGCAGCAGAAAGTTCAAGTTAGAAACCATAGTAATGTGTAGGACAGAATAAGCTCGATGCTGTAGCACATTTGGCACTTAAGAAAGGAGGTTGAATATATTCTCATGGATATACAAGTACCGATAACATGAACTAGATGACTCATGAAAATACAGACACCAAGAAAAGTGAACATCTGGGAAAAGCGGATGGCCACCTTTCACGTAACACTGGCTTAGGTAGGGGATTGATAGGTAGGAATTCAGCATCACATCTTCCAAATAGTGTTGATAGCACATTCCCGAAGTTTCACAATTGTGTGAGAAAGGAAGTTTCTGAGAGCATTCACTTGAGTGGCAAGAAGCGCAGTAGAGAGAGAGTTTTGAACAAAACTTTTAATAGAGATCTGGCAGGGATGAATTTAATGAATTAAGTCAGAGAAATTGGTTGTTGCTCAATAAATGCACTCCTAGACATAAATAGGGCTGCGAAGACATTATTTTCTGCGTTAGAAAATTAACTATTTCACTCACTAGCAAAGCGAAGCATTTTCACTTGCGACATGAATTACAAAGAGCAAATGAAACTTTGTTTCTATAAAATTTACTTCGATTTCAAAATCAGTTTTTAGGAGAAACGGCAGCCATATTCTTGTAGGGCCGATGCTCCTACTTTAGTTAATGTCGTTTCTGAACACGGATCTCTTTAACCTCATTCATGAATATGTAGAAAACATTCATTTATGACGGAAGAAGGAGAATGTTATCCATTTCGATTGTGAACTTATACCAGGAGAGCTGAAGGTTATGCAAACACCAAATGGCTGTGATTGAATTTGAACTCAGCAGTGAAAAATGAAGAATAAAGAAAAGATTAAGGTGGGGATTTGAATTTTCATCGACCATAATCAACAGTTACATCGAGAAATCAGTAAATGAAATTTGAGATGAAGATTTCATATCCGAAAAACAAAAAAAAATCAATATTAATATTTCATGAAATAACAAACCTAAATATCATGGAATACTCTGATATCAATTTCAGTAGCTCGAAGAAGCGAGTATATCGATGGCTTCTAGCTACACCTTTGTGTACCTATAATCGTACTTAATGTCGAGAATGTATGTGCAAACATTAGTTATTAGAGTCATTTTGTTTTACGTATTCATCCGCAGTAATTTTGCCTCTTAAAACAGTGATAATCCCTTCAACTATTAGGTTTTCATCGGAAATATCGAGTAATTGTAACTTTCCTCCGATGTGTGATTCAATTCTTCGAAATTGCTGTGTTTGACGGCCGATATTTATTTAAAGCCTCGATATTTATAGATGTCTGTGTGGGTGTATGTGGAAGTCTGTGAAGGGCTTAATATTAGAGTATTGTGCATGATGTGAGTATAAAATAACAGCTACGCTTCAATACTTCAGGTATTTTATTCGGGGAAAGCGGTAGTTTGTTTTCGTGAGTTTGCTCCTTCAGCCGTTGCAAATCATGAGATATGTGCGGCATTGGGGTGAGAGTTCAATTTTATATTCCGCGTCGACGGTGCTTAGTGGGGCATGCACACCCATGCTACAATTTCCTTTCATTCCAAGTGTCACCGCCGAGCACACGGGCTGATCTCTTCTCATCGCCTCGTCGCGTCGCGTCGTCGACAGAAAGCGTTAAGGTTCGCGCGAGAGCCAGTCCTTGTTCCCGGTGCCGTCCGCCGCCGATCTCCGCGCTCGCTCCACGGGAGCGTCCATGGTTTGGGCGGTACCATTCGGATTTTCCGCGGCGGTGAGCAGCAAAGGGCGGAGGGGGCTATGGAACCAAGAGCACCACTCTCCCCCTCATCCGGACATGCAAAATCAACATTTTGTGCAACACAAATATTTATTTCTTTTTTTGTCATTGTCTTCATTGCTTGTCAGTGATGTGATTGATTCGATTCGGCTCTCCACCCAATTCTTCAATGTGCCCTCCTCGTCTTGTCCTCAGAATATTTTTCTCTTCACTCCAGGATTACTTTTTACTGATAGATATCCCATCCGGTGTATTCCTATACTGTTATTGACGCTCACTTTGTCATTTGCGACCGTCACTTCCTGGTCATTGTTCTCTAAATATTCCCGACGATGTAATAGTACTAGGATCACTTTGAAATCAATGGAATCGTTTTATGGCAATCGATTCTGATTGTAAACTATTATTTTTAATTGTTAGACTTAAGCATCCAACAGATCAAAAGAATTTATTTTCATTCTTTAATTGCACAGTTTAATCTTCCCGTAAATTCTAGGAAAAGCGTAAAACACTCAAGTCTACCTGTAGGTTGCTGTAGTTGTACCAGACCAGTTTTAAAATATGCATCTGATCTGTGGAAGTCTGTTTTAGTTTACGTATTTTATCCTTTTTATTATAATCTCTTATTTTCAAAGTTTTCGTCGGACAATTTTTACTCTTCTTCTCTCCATTAAATCTCTTCGTTAGGAATTACGTCTCTCCATTTGATCATCATTATTATGTAGCACCCATAAATATGCAGAATAATTTATATTTCCATACCTTTTAATCCTATTTTCTCCTCCTGTTAAAAAAAATACTTGTTATTAATAAGCCTCCAAATAAATGCCAAACGTGAACCAAATCCGGTACGTTTCAATTCTTGATCGAAAAGCCATCACCGCGTATGATCATCATCAAATCAAATTCATCCCTGAAATGGGTCATAAATGAAGAAATAACGTTGAAAATGTTGAAAAATGACAAAAAAATACTCAGGAATGTATATCCGCAGTCTCAGCGAGAATTCAACTAGCTGTTGTGACAAAGTGGTAAAATTCTCATGGAACGTGGGCAGAGGGGAGTTATAGAAGGGTCGATAAAATATCGCGAAGTCTTACATGGGGCAGCAGGGGGTTCATAATTTGTCCCAAAAGGCATCGCGTGATTAATGGGCATTCCCAAAAGCAGGGTTTTGTGACTCGACGGTGAAGAAGCAGGCTGTTCTGTGATTCATGATCTATGCCTTTAATAGTACATGCAATCCCTCAAACATCGCCGTTTATCTGAAGAAGGAAGTTATGGATTAAAATGCCTGTAAAACCGTTGGCCTATTATTCGCAGCTAATCCCTCCCATAACGAGAAGTTCTTGTGCTTCGTAGGAGTCAAGCGGGTAGCATTGGTTTCATCTAACACGCCACAGTACCTAAAGTGTGCTTGTTCGAACTTTTCTGTGCATGTGCTTTCATCTAATATTTTATCGCTCGCGCTGTCATTTTAATCGTACTTTAGTGAAATAAACCTCAGCCGAAGTATGCATTATATGAAATTCATCCCCCCCCCCCCCAACGAATTATCGCCTGAGTGATGTAAAAAAAATGGTCATTGTGTACGCAATATTGGCAAAAGTGCTATAAAAAACGCTAGGAAGTTCTAGGAAAAGTGGAGAAAAGCAGTTCTCACATTGGACCCTGGCGTATTCCGTTACATTCTCACCGATTCGTGAGGTACTTCACATTTTTAATCTCTTCTCTCACTTTTGCCTTCATTGCCAGTTCTACTCGCTAACTCTACATCATAATAGATGCATTTCGGAAAATTTAATTGCACTATCGCTTGTTTTATGATCGTAACACTGCACGCATGGAAGCTTTCTCCGTTACATCACTATTCACGTCATTACAAAGATATTATAAAGATATGACATTGGTATAGATAAGTTCTGGTGTAAGCCAAAATGCCGAAAAACTGCTTCGAATTATTTGATTAAAAGTATTTTTTTCTGAGTATGTGATGAATGAACAGAGCGAAGAATTAGAAATGTTTTCAACTGAAAAATAACATTCAATTTACGTTTTAGCAGGTTTCATATGATTTTCGGTAGACGGACGGTCCAAAATGTAAACGTTTTTCTTTGAAAAAGAGAATGAATTTGTCAGCATTGAAATTACGATTTATCCATGTAAGTTGTGTCCCCATGTATCCTGCTTACGCCCATGTTTGAGCCGATTCGGAGGGGAAAACTCATGTGTTCCTATTTTTTTTTTAACTCTCCGGATCTCACCTCTCAAAAATGCCCCAAACGAGTATTTTTTGTCTTCTTAAGTGAAGACATTAATTATTCAATAATGGTTAAAAAAGGAAGGTGAAATGTTGATCTCCTTTTTAACCCTCTCTAAAAAACTGATCGATACTTCTGAACTGTTTCTGTCGTAGTAGGCGTAGTTGGTTTACTTTTGCATAGCATCCCCGTTGATGCTCGCTGAAAAAATTTCATAGCCATTTGGCTGTTTTCAATATGCCCGCTACGCGGTTCAGCCAATTGCAGCGCCGTTTATGCTCACCAGTGTGACTTGTTCAGTAGCGGATTATAACAGTGCGCGCGTGATAATCGGCCCGTTTCCATTTATTTAATTCGTAACAAGAGGTTGAAAAAGAGAGAGGGACATACGTGCCATTATTATTGTTTTTTGCATCGCTCGTGACGGATGCTCGGAATCCATAACTTACTGTGAGGGCGTAAACACGCAAATAATTACTTGTTTGTTTACTGAAACGACATTTTGGGGGAGAAGTACGAGCGGATTACGCTGCTCATCTCTGATGTGCAACCAAATTTTTGTCCCCGAGGGTTTGGGGAAAAGGATTGCGCGGCGTACGCGAGCAAATACGATAATGCAATATGCCCTTTTTGGGGAGAGGCTGAGCCCCATTCGAAATCCGGGCATTTGTCCAAAACATTCGAGGAAAAATCCGGGAATTTTGCGTGGGCATTTCAGTAATCTCCCTGAGCAAATGACGCTAATATTTATGTAAATATTTACTCTCACTCTGAGCTATGAGAAAACATTTTGGACTTGAGCTCTCCCCTCTCCCCCTCCCTTCCAAAGCACTAGTCTTCCGCGCGAGATCAAAAGTATTATCAAATGACGAGGTATCATGTGGTGAATTCCAAAGCTAACTTCATTTCAAAGTAAATATTTTCCCGCTCGTTTTAGGAAATAAATCCTGCATTATCATGGGGATAATATTTGTCAAGACTAAAGAATATTCAAAACAGCTATGCAAGTAATCATTTGCAAAATTTCGTGCGCTGTAGGTTATAATTCAAAGGCAGGTTTTCAAATAATTTGTCTATTATTTGGAGGGTATGATAATAAAAAGGCAAGTTACAAGAATTATTATTACCGCTATAAAATATTTATTTACCGTAAGAAAAGTAGTTATGCAGTACTAATCAATGATACTGCATACCTTTGGGAAAATGTTGATTATTAGTTTCCTTGTGAAGCTTTTTTAGGAACGGTTTGTGAAATAATTAACCTAGGATTTTTACTATTACGTCATCATCGACAGGCTAATAAACCCCTGGAACATTACCAGACTAAGGTTAGCTTGATGTGTCAATCGATATGAAACAACTATAAATGGGCGTGATAGGCGATATCGCCACTGTCAGTTATCATTTTAAAAGTATCAGTAAAGCATCTTTAAATTGGCATGTGTCGCATACGTTTACATGGAAACCCTGTGTGATGGTAAGAAAATGTTACCAAATGAAATTTGCGTATTTTTTTCGAGTTAGGAGAAAAAAATCGATTTTCGAGCATTTTTGAACTCCTGAAATTGACATCTAATGAATGTTAGCCGATAATGTTACAAAAAAATCACAACTCATCTTACAGAGAGCATCCCGTCTTCGTTTATGACGAAAAGTCGAACAAGGCCTAACCAAACTATCCATCTGTGCAGAGTGGCGATACAGGGGCACAAAAAATATAACACTTGGATGCCAGGAAAGATTCAATTCACATGCCGGCGAAATTAGTTTCATAGTTTCTTGAGTAATGAAGACGGATGTTTTCTAATATCCATTAATAATACGTTCATTGCCCATAGGTGATCCCATACGATCTTATTTTATGGCTTTCAAGAGGACTCCTTGGCCGTAATGTAGGAGCCTATTGCATATCGGGGTATATAACATCTATGTTAACGCCAAAGAAAAAGAAGTTTTCATAATCACGAGTGACAGGTATTTTTACAATTATGCTGCCTTTTACTATTGTTTTTGGAAGTTTCTTGAAAACTATTATCGGTCGGTCTTTTGGACTCCATAAAATGTTCTACCAAACGTAAAGATATTAACTACGCCCTGCACTATTTTCGTCCTCAGCTCCTCTTATTTTCCGCATCCTCGTTTTTAAAGCCCTCTATAATGTCTATTCGTTTCAAAATGCCTCTCACAAGTTTACCCAATTTTCTCCCTTTATCACAGCCTTCAGCATCCCACTACATCCATTATCCCCTCCATCCGCTTTTTCTGTCCACTTTGAATTTGCTCTGCCAACTTCTTCTCCTTAACATCCCATCTAAAACTTGTTTGTTTGCCATCCACTCAATCAGCTTACTCTTTCCATCCTTTTCCATACCCACATCTCGTAAGCCGCCAATCTATGCTCCAAGGTGATTACCTCAAAGACGAGGTCCTCCTGGAAAATACTTTTTTACCTTTCCCCGAGGTTTATTCAATTTAATTCTCTCCTCTGCATCAATTTGAATTGGATCTATGGCAATTTATGTCTTGCCTAAACATTTCTTTCGAGAAAATTGGTGAAGCGACGGGAAAGAATCGATTTCTTATTCAAAAGTTTTTTGATGGAGTAATGGGAGTGCATGTTGTTTTGCTGATCGACTGAAGTTGTTAGGGGGATCGAGATGGTTCGGGGGCTAACGTACTGGCTTCCCACCGTGAGGGCGCGGGTTCAAATCCCGGCGGTGTTGAATATTTTTCAGAGGTATCTCGATCCCTACTTGAGGTGCTTTGTGGAGGGCACTTTGAGTGAGTACGCCGTCCGTCGGATGGGACGTTAAACTGTGGACCCCTTGGCGCCTTTCGTAAAGAGTAGGCTAATGCCGACGCCGGGTTTCTCTCCACCCTTCATCCTTTCCTGTCCATCCCCTATGGCGCAAATGACCTTAGCTGTCGGTCGCCTCCCCTCAAAACTACTACTACTACTGAAGTTGTTAGTTTGGAGGGAATGGCCCTGGACGCACTCTTCAACTTACGCCACAAATTATTCCATGAAGTTTCTCCGTGTCTAAATGGCAGTCCAGATAGATATCATCTGTCATCATTATTCGACCAGCGAAGACGGTCTCTTATGTAGGTCTAGCCGATTGTTAATGGGATTTTTAAGTCCGTTTGAAGTTTTAAATGCTTAGGGTGAATTGAGTGACTGATATTTTTTATAATTTGACTTAGCGTTGTTGAGTTGGATAACCGGTATTGTTGCCCTTTCCGGAAAATAAACTTTCCTAAGGATGCAACAATTTCATAGAGTAGACATCCCGGTCGTAGCGAATGATTTCTACCCTTATTACAGTTATTGCATTTATGCTGCTCATTAGCGGATGACTCAGTTATAAACTTACCTTTCGCCGCATCTCACGCAGTTTCTTTGAATTTCCGGATAATATCAAATTTTATGGTCGGCGCCGCGGTGTTATTTAAAGATTTGTGCATTTTTCCCTTTGGTTATATTGAAGTAATTCAGCATACCGTTTTTTTGTGCGGCTTAAGGTCAGCATTTGTTTTTAGATTGTGTTTTGGCTTACTTCAAGGGGTCGAAAATTTGGACTTTCTAATGTAAGGGATAAAAACGGTTTAGCAAACATTTGAACTCGTAATTAAAATCTAATCAGTAAGAAACAGATATCACGGAAATCGAAAATCACACTATTCGTTTTACTCTCGTCTCATTCATTTCCTGTAACCCTTCCAAACGTCTTAAGCCGTGAATTAGAATTTTCCCGTTTCAATTAAGAAAATAATTCATATCAGCTATTGTTTTCCCCACTCCCGCATAAAATTTCTCTTTCAGAGGAAAGACTTTTGTCTCGATGAAAGTGGAATTCGCTCATCGGGCTGATTGGTTCTTACTGTACCGAAAAAAGGTTTTCTTTTAACATTGGTCGCTTAGAGAAGTTTGATATTTCGTGAGGAATATTATAATTTGAGAAGGGCGATTGTAATACATCCAATGCCTTTTTAAGTTTCGGCTATTTAATTGCTAATAAATTTTTTCTGCTAATTAATAATTTCAAAAAGTCAAGTAAGCAATTGATGAGCGAGAATCGGAATGTTCACGCACAATTTCTCATGAAAACTAAGTCACTGCGAAGAGTGCCCCAGAGATTCACGTGCAACAATTAATGGCCTCCACTTTGTGATGCGAACAGATGTGTTTCGCTGCTTAATTTTTCATATGTGAAGATGATCTTTATTTAGGTTTTTTTGCCCACAGGTTTACATGCTATAAGCTTTTCTTGCGTACCGTCTTCTACGAGTATTGTGATTCAAGTAATGCAGAAAGCCAATCTTCCAGTCTTTAGTTTTTTGTGTTGCGTTGTTGTTGCACGCTGTGCTGTTGTCCGATGTTGTTTTAATTTTTGTTTTTAATGTGCGTTTCTTTGCTTCTATTTGTTCGCATGTGAAATTCCATACTCAGTTAACTGAGCCTTATACATGTTCATCATGTATCAATGACTTCTTATAAGTACAAATGGGTACTTTTGAGGCTGTGATTTGCGTTACATGGACATTTTCGTTGATCGTATTTGCGTTGCTATGTGTCGAAAATTGAATGTTTATTTATTATTAAATATCATTCGTCAAGCATGAAAATTAATTTTTTTGGGCTTTAGGCTTGAGAGAATGCTTTCAATGGGCCTTCCCCCAACCCACTTCAGGTCACGAGGTAGTCTTCTGCGTAACTATGTGGAAACCATTCCTCATTGATATAAGCTATTGGGTATTTCCTCGAACGAAAAAGTATTTAATGCGCGCAAAAAATTCCTTTAAGACGTCGATTGATATTGTAATGATGCACGAGCCACGACTAATTCGATCGGAAATTTTCAGGTTTCACGAAATTTCAGTCTTTGACGAAAGGGATTGATGATTATATCTAAGCTGGACATTTTTGTCAGAAATTCACATAAAAAAGTTGTTCGGTGTTCTTTCTACTGTCCATCCGATAAGGTTGTCTATTTGGTCAGGAGCTCGGTGATCACGTTCACTTGAATTCTAAAATTGTGACACTTGTGAATGTGTATATGCTACAGTCAATGGCAACGCTGCGATCGCCCCGCCGCCAACACCTAATATCCCACCACCAGAGTATTGGAATCTTGCAGGAGAGTTCAGCGAAATTTTATATATTCATTTATCTCGAATATCCAATTAATGCCAGGCATGGCCCATTTACGGCTTTCATTGTAGTATTTTATAGTCAAATCACGGTGTAGTGGATCTAATTTGTAAACTTAAGTCCTCTTAATTTGATTTATCAGAAAGAGCATTTTCCCTTAGTCACTGCACTTCGGTAGCTCTTTTGCGGTAGTTGTGCCTACTCATCCCTCACGACTAAAGGGATTATATCATGAGTACATAGCAGCAGAATGCACTCTCACGCAAGTGAATTCCTTCGCACGTGGACACAAACACGCCTCAGAAATATTGATATAAAATGTTTTTTTTTAATTATCTGTGGTGCTAGGACTCTCAAAATCTGCTTCTTATCGGCGCACTAATTATTGTAATAAAATAACGAATATATATATATATATGTATTAATATATATGAACAATTATGATTACTACGAGTACTATTTGGTTTTCTACTGGTTAGTTAGGTTTTGGATGGAGGCAGCCTACACAATGGTACAGCGATGCACATTTACTTGTCTTGCCTGATACGAGGGGGTTTTGTAAACTATTGATTCTTACTAAAAAATAATCGAGGTAGGTTATTAATTTTTATTTATTTTTTTATTTAAGACTTCTCTACAAAGTCACAATCCAGAAAATTTCTCCCGATGTGCCTTGGCCTTTCGGAGGCCGTCATTGTAAACTCAGCCAGATTGTATGGAAAACCATTGCTCCACCTCTTGAATTACATAGTTTGTTGTCAAATCTCCGATTCCGCAACGGTTTTTTGAGTTATGGGAATAAAAATGTCGTTTTGGACGAGATCGGGAGAATATGGCGGATGTGGCAAAATTTCAAGGCCACATCGCTTTGATTGCCGGTCGCGCCGTGTATGCTTCTGAAAAGGAGATAGTAGTCGTGGAACCAAGCATACTGACACCTTGGACATTTACAGTTCTTCATGAATCATTTTCCACACGCTGCCGTGGTTAAGATCGGTCTCATTAATGATCATTCGGATGTTTGATCTTCGGTGTAATAGGATAATGTCTCCCACTTTATTCACTCTGGCAGCATCCTCCGCGAGTGATGCTCTTCCACTCTCTTGGATCGTCTGCGAGGGACATGTGGCCAGTTAAAAAAATCCTTTTTCATCTCACAACTGTGTCATATGATGGATTATAATTTCCATATACAACCGTCATTTCATCGTGGATTTGCCGGGCACTGTACCCTGTCAAATGAAGTAACGTAATCACACTGTGAGGCTCTCTCTTCTCCATGCTACGAGTTACTTCAATCCCGAAACAAAGGAAATCAACGTAATAAGCAGTAATTCACAATATTATGTATTTTAGGATCTATAAATATTTGCGATAAATTTTATCCAGATATCTCGGTTATTCTTAGTAATAATTACTTAAAAACGATACCCCCACATAAAATCTAACCTGACATCGGAAACTACTGGAAGCCCCTCTTCGATTCCGCATATTTCCCTCCTCCCTTCATTCTGTTCAGCAGTCTCTGCTGGGAAATCGAAATTAGAAACGTTGTGCCGCTAGGTATAGGGAAAAACTCAACCGTCTGTGAGCGCGTGTACTATGTGAGCTATCAAAGCAATATGTGTAAATTTCACATGATTTAGAGCTTATTTCGGAATGAGAACAGCATCACTTTTCAAAGCGAACCGCTTTTGATTGCTCTGGTGATGATATTGATGCAGGTACCGATGACTACATGGAGGTACAAGTCGTGCTTTTTTTCTTCCCAGAATTTAGTCACCAAATTATAAAAAAACAGTTGTGTCACTCATTGTTGAACTGACTTAATTTCATTATTACGCCAACAAAATTCCAATAACTGTTATAGACGAAGATAAGGGTTATTAGAAATAGGCTACTTTGATCAACAGGTGGAATACTGCACTTACCATTCTGTCTCCTGTGTGTTCATTAATTAATTGAAGTCGGTAATGCAAACTGTTTTATTTTACAGAGAAAAATTGATGTGCTAATATTTGTGATCGTATCGGTTTTAATCCTTTCTTTTTTGCTGGTGAATCTACCAGCCGATTTAAATTTTCCATGTAACTTCTTTGGTTCCTTGAGAGGCTTTGACCTGAACATCATGATGAGCTCGCACGAACGCACGCGCTATTTTACTTCTTATCATTAACCCCGTGCCTGTACATGTTTTCATTTCGCATTTAAAAATATACGTAATCTTCGAAGAAACTTCGGGAGGTGTCGCGACAGTAACTTTTTGACGGAGTCATCCGCTAATATTCATTTAAATGCAATAATTTCAGAATTTAAAAATCATATGCCTTGACCAGGATTGGAACCCGGTTCCCTCGATGTCCGGCCGGGTGCTTTAGCCAGTAAAGCTATTGAGGTGTCCTCTTACACTCCGAAATATGTCGGATTTAAAGGAAGAATATGTTGTGACGAAATACCGTGCATGCAATGTCACTTGCATTCGTAGTCGTGTGCTAAGCGCCACAGTCCACGAGTTTAAAGCCAACTTTGGACACTAACGGATATCGAGGGTTCCGGGTCCGAATCCCGGTTAAGGCGAATGATTTTTCACACTCTGAAATTGTTGCATTGGAATGCATACGTAATCTGTCAAGTTCACTCCTCATTTAGTGCACAGATCGTCTTTTATTTGATAATATGCCAAGGATGAGGATTTTGTCTCCTTGTTATGATAGCAGTGTCCATTCGAACACTAACGCTCATTTTTTTTATATTTCAGACCTGTGCGTTCGAGACGACCGCGTCGCCCGAGAGCCAGTCACAGCCTTTACGGTAAATAAGGAAAGAAAATTTTTAGCGGTCAGGTGTGGTCAAGGCTCCCGCTCCTCTAGAGCCAAGGTCAGCGACCGTTATTTGGGAGAGGCACCGGACTCTAATTACTCTCTATTAATTAATTAGAAAAACTCAGACAAGACTTCAGATTCGGTGTTATTTTATACCTTATCTGGTGGAAGAATATGTATGCGTGTGTGTGTATACTATATATAAGTAAATATAAATACATGCATATATACTATATAAACCATAAACACAGTAATCAACCCAAAAGATAAGTGATAGTAGAGTTCACCCAGTAATAATACCAGTAATAAGGCCCTATGCGGCGTGTGAAATTCACACATCAGGGTTAGGGGGGGGGCAGCTCCTTTCCCTGTGCCGGTTATGGTTTCCCAGGAAGACCTGGTACCCGAAAAATTACTTTAGCTTGGGTGGAGCGGTAGGCGCCCAGAGTGCCTTGCTCGGGAATCGAACCCGGGACCCTCTGGTCAGCAGTCCAATGCTCTACCCACTGGACTACCGCGATCCACATATATATATATATATATATATATATATATATATATATATATATATATATATATATATATATATATATAAACGTAAGTTTCGAAGTGCTGCTCAGCGAGCGCGTGGCCCATCGATGAAAACAGGTGGTAGTCCGAAGCAGCCAGGTCTGGTGGATAAGCGGCTTGGGGTAGCACCTCCCATTTGAGTGTTTCCAAATTATTATGATTGATCTATGGCATGGTGCGTTGTCATGGAGGAAAATCAGCTTCTCATGTCTTCGCTCATATTCCGGTCTTTTTTCACGCAGAGCACGGTGCAATTTGATCAATCGTTGATGGTAACGATGGCCATTGACAGTTTCACCAGGTTTCAACAGTTTATAATAGATGACACCCTGCTGATCCCACCAAACGCACAGCATCGTCTTCCGTCCGAAGCGATTTGGCCTTGCGGACAATATCGATCGTTGACCGAGATCAACCCACGTTTTTTTTGCGTTTAGGATTTTCAAGGTATATCCCCTTTTCATTGCCAGTCATAATTCGATGCAAGAACGACTTTTTTTTTGTCTGGCAAACAAGATTTCGCATGTGTTTTGACGTCGCTCCATCTGCCTATCGTTCAATTCATGTGGCATTCATTTTCCGATCTTTTGAACCTTGCACACGGCACGCAGGCGCATGAAAATGGCTGGTTGAGAATTACCCAATTGTGTGGCAAGCAGTTTTGCGTATCATCTTCGTCCAAAAGAGCCCGTAAATGGTGGTCCTCAACCTTCCTAGGCCGATTTCACGCTCCTTATCACTCAGGTCATAATGGCCGTCTTTCAACCGACGAAACCAATCTCTACACGTTGTTTCCGATAAAGCATTGTCGCCATAGGCCTCATGAAGCATTCGATGCTACTCGGCAACCGATTTCTTCAAATTAAAGCAGAACAGCAGAGCTTCCCGCATATGCTCTTTTTTAGGCAAGAAACTTGTCATCATCACCATACGAAAAATTTAGGTTGTTGTATGAAATTACTGATGATGTGCACCAATTATTTTGTTTGCAGATGTCGATTTCATAAAAACAAAAGAATGGCGTGTCCATAGTAACTTAATAGCTTACTATCGCCATTTGTGAGTAAACACCGGATTTAAGCTTGCACACCAGATATACATGTGTATGTTCTTAAAAAGCAACCATTTTGGAACGCTCATAACGTCAAAGAGGCCGCGACGAGGTGCCTGAACGAGGCTCCGGTTGCCTTTCAGGAAGTGGATCGCTTCTGGTTGAGGAGTTGACATCAGTGTGGCGATACACTAGGGTGCTATTTTGAAGAATGTTAGTAATTTTGACTTGGATCTGCAGTAATTTTTTCACCGGATTTATTCTACTTATTTTTGGGACTGACCTTGGGTATTCGTACCACTTTGGATACCCTTGGCGTAGTGGGCAGAGTGTTCTTCCGTTGACCTGAGTGTGCAGGGGTCAAATCCCAATGTTGACGTGAGGAATAGAATGACCTCCCTGCGTGAGTGAATTTAACACACCATGTTTTGAGATCTAGGTACCCTATCAAAGCCAACTCCCTGGTTGATTACTGTGGGTGAACTTGACTGAAATGTAGGGAGGGAATAAGGGGATATTTCTTCCAGGAAGGGAAATTCCAGAGATTTTTCTCCCTCATATTTTCCTTGGGAAAATATTGGAAAATATTTTTGCCGCTGAGAGTGTCGTGGCATGCCCTCATAAACAACCCACCCTCGTGAAGTAGGTTTTGCACATAAAGTGGGTGGGAGATATATTATTGATGTGATGTTATGTTTGCGACACTCGGGCACCAGTCTCGAGAAACTCCTTAACTACGAGGCAAACTCTTCGTAAACATGGCGACGTCTTCACAGGAAATTGACGCTCAACCTTTTTCAATAGTAGTCTGCTGGTTTAGCGTATGCTTTTGATGGGCCCTGCCATAACAAACTACTGTAATCCTAAGCCCTAACTAGGATGACACAATGTGTCCTTAGACTCCATGTTACAAATACTCATTCTTAAGCTCTACACACTTTCACACTTAATTCCATCCAAAATGCCATATCTTCCCTCCCCCTCTACCTTGATTTCCCATGTAATCTTTTCTCTATCACCGTCTCCAATATTCCATTGCCCTTCAGTATCTTCTGCGTCCACTTCTTCGAATTTCTGCCAACGGTCGTCTCTCCCCCCTAGTGAGCATAGAAATCATCGTTTGTTTTCCTTTCCGTCAATTTTATTTTCTCCTATCTCCTTCGTACCCACGTATCAAAGATCTACGCTTGTCCTCTTGCTTCAATAAAATATAAACATTTTAAATATGGTCCCATAAGGTAGGGAACCTATTCTACTCAATTGGAGACATTCCCTGGAGGCTAGTTTCTATTGCGATTCTCGAATTATTGTTAGCAGCATATTGAGTACGTGAGATAGGCAATGCTGTTGGCATCTCGAATGAACGGATGTATAATATTTTTCATAACCATTTGGACATGAGAAAGCTATCCGCAGGATGGATTTCGCGATTTCTCACAATAGGCCAAATATCTACAGAAATTAAGGCAAATTGTCGGCGCAGTAGGAGAAAAAAAGATGCACCACTATATGCCTGAAACCTAGGAATTCAAGCGATAGGCTGTCAGCAGGGAGTCTGAATCAATTACCGTTCCTTCGGATGGGAGGTTTGTGGCGACTGTTTTTTGGTAGTCGCGAAGACTAATCTTCGTTGATTATTTGAAATAGAGTCAAACTATTAAAGGCGCGTATTCTACCTCGTTATTAGATCTTTTGAAAACCGAACTGCAGAGGCAAACATCCACGATTGGCTCACGAGGAAATCCATCTCGAAAAATACAACAGATCACTCCTATTTGTTTTGGCTGCAAATTTGTGGGAACGTAGGGCTCCAAATCTTTACTTATCCCTCTTATTCCTCGCATTTGCCTCCCTCGGACCAGTAACTGTTCTCCATTATGAATAAATGGCCGACGGTGAGGGTATTTTATGCTAACGAGGTAGTGATTGTGGAAACAGGGGTCTATTTTTGTTGGATTGGAACACGTCCATTATTTGGAAGGGATCAGCCAACTGGAACAGCGTAGGACAAAATGCATAAGTCTAAAAGGAAACAATTAAAAAAATAAAAATATTTTTGCCCGAAAAATTTTGGTTTTCATTTTTTTTATGGGTTTCTCAAACCATCCTCATGTAGATAAATTGGGGATATAATCGATATGTCTGGTAGGATTTACTGGATATGTCAACCTTAGCTTATTCTTCTCCGACAACGGTAATTTTATATTAAAGAATGACTAATAAATTAGCAGAGTTTAGGTTAGAGTAGGTTTTCAATGGACCTAGGCACTATGTATACTCTTCTGTACTTTTGGCCCTGACTAATGCAACCCAAAATATCCTTAGCCTATGGGACACATATTGCAATAAATCAGTTTTTAGCTCGGCATACTGTCTTATTTCCCTAATCTCATCCAAAATGCCTATTATTATCTTCCCTCTGTCTCGCTATCCATGTGATTACCTCTCTATAACCGCCTGCAGCATCACATTACCTCTCAGTATCTACTGCATCTACTTGCCCTGACTTCTTCGAAATTCTTACAGCTATCTTCATTCATCTTTTATCATGCCTAAAACAATTTGCTTTCGTTTGCTATCCTTTCCGTAAATTTTATTTTTCCACTCTTCTTCACACTCGAATTAAATGCGTGTTCACTTTACTAGGCAGCGAATAATAACCCCACTACCGATACCTGCACCAAGGTTTTCTAACCTCTACCGTGTTACTGGTTCCATTTCAGAAGACCGGAACGGACACTAGTTTCGATACTGCAGGAATATTAATGCATAAATATCTTTAGTTTAAGCGTTTTCTTATTGATAGAAAGTCGTAAATTATTACGATTTCATTGACTCAAGTCATCTAACTGTTCTTCTGATCTTTAAAAGTCTTAGTGGTTTTGGCGTAAAGCTTTCCGGGCCTGTCGCGTACCTGCGTGTTTTTATAAAACGAATTTTATTACGAGGGTCATCCGGAAAGTAGTACCCGTTCGTGCCGCATGAAGTGCTGACGACGCGAGTAGCCGCTGGACGAGGTCAGATAGCTTCAGTGGCTTGTCTGCCTTCTCTGAGCCAAGTTGCGTGACGCTAGCATTGCCTGTGTTGTTTCTGTGATTGTTTACAATGTTTAAAAAAATTGAGAACGCCGCCAGTTGTGAAGTGAGGGCAGTGATTAAATTCCTCAATGCAAGAAACGTTCGCCCATGTGATATTCATCGCCAATTAAAGGAGGTGTATGGAGACAATGTAATGGACGAGTCGTCTGTTCGGCGGTGGTGTCGCAACTTCAACATGGGGAGGGGGAACACACACGACGATGAGCGTTCGGAGAGACCGTCTGTCATTACAGACCAACTGGTGAGCTCAGTTGACGAATTCGTGAGGAACGATCGGCGCGTCACAATTGATGACATCTGTGAGCATTTTCCCAATGTTTCTCGAACAATTGTTCATGAAATTGTTAAACACCATCTGCATTATGCAAAAATTTGTGCAAGATGGGTCCCTCGCGTATCTCAATGAGCTGGCGGCGAAGGACTATGCAGCAGGAATACAGAAACTTGTCACACGTTATGACAAATGCCTTAATTTGCTTGGAGATTATGTTGAGAAGTAGTTTAAAGTATCCTCTTTCAAATAAAATTTTTTATGTTTGTTAATATTTACTTTTGTGTCTTTATTTCACGAACGGGTACTACTTTCCGGATGACCCTCGTAGGAATGGTTTCGTGGAACAGTGTCAAGGTGAAAAAAATATAAGTTAGACCCCAGATATCGTTCTTCTTACCTCCTCTTCAAATACATTAGAAAAAATAAGAAGGCTGAACAATATTCGATTTTTTTGTATAATATTACGTATTTTAAAATTGGAGAAGAGAGAAATGGAATTACTTGGTGTACACGCAGTGTGAAATAAATCTACCGAAGTATATTATTTATTTAAATAAATTCCAAAGATGCAATGGAAGACGCGGCACCAAAATTCCTTGTTACAGCTATTTATTACCCATAATATGTATTTCCTTGACCTAAGCAGAAATGATCAGTATATGGAAATTTTACGCTTTTGTCTTTTGGTTTTTGATGAGATGAAAATGGCCGGGGTAAGTTAAAACTGTTTTTTTTGTAATACCGAGCTAGAAAATAGGTAATCATATGATATGTGGTTCAAATGCTCTTGCAATATCGCTAATTATTTCCTGCAGGTGTGGGTGGATGCTCCACGGGCGTTCATTTCCCCACCCTTCGTTAAGTGCCGAAGGGCTTTTTCGGATTTATCCTTTGATTATTCGAAGATTTGCTCGTGATCGCTCATTGTCTGCCCCGTGATTGGACGAATTATTTATTCCCTGGGCAAGGCTCAAGGCTCAGACTGTTTCTAGCCACTCGTGTGGATGGCGAAAACCCTGGGCCAGTCGAGGACCTTCAAAGTACGTCAAGGGGACGGGGCGCCGCTGGATGATGCATTAAGCCGGCTTTGTTAAAATGGAAGCGTTGGGATTCCCTGCACAATGGGGCGGTTGAAGAATGAGGAAATGGAAAATCGGAATTAAACGGAAGAGTGTTCGAGCGGATCGGAACGCGGGCCGGGTTTTTGGGGGGATTAATTTTTCCCAGTTGTCGGAAATTTTGGAGGCGGGGTTGGGGGGTGGGGACAGAGCAATTAGGTCCTTGACCTCCCCCGAATTCACAATTGCCCTAGGGTCCCGAGATCTTTTTCATCTCCTTCGGTCCTCGCCTTGGTCGAATATCCCTGGCCCGCGGCTAATCGAAAAATGGAAAGCTGGAAATAATTGGAGTTAGGAATTCTCCACGGTCGCCACCCATCCACACCTTTCACCTTTTTAATCACGGTGGAGTTTCTTGGAAGCCCTTCATGTCCAAAACATCCTCGTTCGATTAATTGGTATGCTTCCGATTCACGGAAGATGTTCGCGTCAATTTTTCAGCCGGTGAAAAATTATATAGCGACCGTATTCTCATCGATTAATGCTATAATCGTTTGTAAATAATTATTTGGGAGTCTATCGAGACTGGAGGAGGTCCGTGCAATGAGGAACACTTAATTGGCTGAACACTGAGTGGTAGTTGCTTGCCGCTGTCCAAAAACTAACTTTAATAGTTATGCTACCTGTAATAATGATGAAATTAGAGGCATTAGGCAAAAGTGGCGTAGGAGGACTTCGTATGAGATAATTTCGTTATCGGGACTAAGTAAACCGAGATCGGGAATATAGTTACCAAATCAAACAAATGGGACCCGAGAATTTGTATTTTCACCTCTTGATAAATGATATTTAAAGACGCTTGGAAATGATCTACTTGAATAAAGGACAAATTTTTTTCCATCATGTAAGGAAATTTCTCTATTGAAATAGAGACACGAACTATTGATTGGTAGTTAATATTAAGCGGGGAAAATATAAATAATCCTTACCATTTGCTTCTGAGCATCCAGACCCGATTTCAACCGGAAGAGTTCAGTAATTTCATGAATGTTACTTCAAATCCTTACGTTATGCTAAATTTATGTTTCCCCTACAAAAAATTATTAGAATGCTAATGGTAGCATTGAATTAATATATACCCGCGACAAAATTTATCGCGTGAATTCTCCAGTGTTTTAACGGAAGGGAAGGTACATTCGAACATGGATTTGAATAAATACACTCTATGGAGATATAGATACATTTGCGTTCTCTCTCTATATCAGAGAAATTTGTTTTTCTTCCGCGACACGTCGAACTGACAGTAAACAAAATTATGTTGATGGGCAGCAATTTGGTGGTGCACGAGTAAGCGCTAAGGTCATAGAGAGAATAATTTAGCAAGGAATGCGTTTTCGTAGAGTTGAAAATTGGTGGACAAGACTCGTATAAGTAAGGACGTGAAAAGAAAGAGCAGTACTAAATCTGACATGAAGCGTGACGTCAGAGAAAGTATTCCGCAGCTTGGTGTTTTAGAAAATGTTTTGAGCTGTGGATTTAGAGAATGACGGAGATAGGTAAACATCAAGCCGGTGAGGAAGAGACGCAAACAAGGAGTAGGTTTGCTGAGGAAAGAGAAACGGTTGTCGTGAGAAACTCGAAGAAGGCAGAAAGATGGACGGCGTGAAGGGTGATAGAAAGTAGATATACGTAGGAAGAGCTGAGGCGGAAATTGATGTATTAGTTGCTACTTACACGATAGCCCAAAATCCGCACCAATGGCGTTTGGCGTGGGATTTTAGTACACCAGTCTTTTTTGTATGTGCATAAATGTAAATTTATTTTGCACGTGCATAAATGCATGGAAACTTATAAAAATACATCCCTATGTACCATACATCATGTACTTATGGGCTTATTCGAGTTAAGTTTTAAAGATTGCTTTTTGAATTGAGAAATTAGTGGTGGTTACCTTTGATTTTATCATGATTATGTATCGTTTGAGAGGAAAACCAGTCTTTGAATCTTTCAGTACTGGTTTATATCTCTCTTATTTCATCCTGCAAAGGAGTTTACATAGAGCATAATTGGTAATTAAGAAAGGGAAATATATGTTTTGCAAAATACCGTAATAGTTCATCTAGATGTGCAAAATATTTCAGTATTAGGTTTAAAAAATTCACGAATCTACCGCGCCTGTAATAATAATAATAATAGAAAATCAAATTTAAGAAATTTATTGAAATCATCGGTACACATCGGTCTGTGAAACATAAAAATGAGAAGCATCTCGAGGTTTGTTCGGAATTTTATGCTCCGCCAACATGTAGCATGAGGGAGGAGGGTAATTAGTATGAAGCACAATCGTAGAACGTTGACATTATAACGTATCGCGTCCACTGGGAGAGCTCCGAGTATGCAGTCAACGGATGGGAACGTGACGGCGCGTGCGGTCTGAAAATATCATTCGTTATCTCTCTCTCCCTCTCTGTATAATCGTTCAAATTACCCTTCAGCGGATCGTCATAGTGGCTTGCATCGCCGACAATTATGGTTGGCGCGCTCAGCGAGAGGTGATTGCTGGTCCGCTCGTGACGGGAATATTAAAACGGCTTGCGACATCAGTGCGTCAAGCCGATGGCAATGTCATTCTGTTTACTCGTATTTCAACGTCACCTCCTGTTATGTGCAGTAAATGTCGATCAGTAAAAGTTGACCAAGTTCCGTGTATGTTTGCGGCGGGAACAAAAAAACTCCGTTTCCATAAAATACTACGCATATCGATACGAATGTTTCCTGCCGTGAAAATTAGGATGCTCAAAACGTTTTTGATCGCCTTCGTTTGTCGTAAAAATGGATCACGTATGGGTAGTAATAGTCGTCGTAGGAGGCCCTTGACTGGTGAGGTCCCGGGTAAAATTTATGATTGTGTCTCAATTGGACGTTTGCGCACGGCCAAATGGGAATAAGATTACTCGGGCGGGTTGTAAACATTGATACAATTGATGGCCATCGACAAACCTGAGATTCAAACTTATGATGAATATCGATAGGTCAGTATTTGTGGGATGGAGTAAGCTGGAGGGAAGCTCGGCCGCGGCACCAGTCTGCTCGTGATGGAATACGCCAAAAGATCAGAGGCCTGTGCCATATTACGGACGGTGTAACGAACCCGAAGTGGTTTTTCCGAGTTATCAACAATTCATGTACAACTACCCGGTTCATCTGTTAGCCACTCCTAGGTTGTGCTGATGAGGATGATTCCACACTAGGCATGAAATGAAAAAAATATTTTTTAATTTTTTTACCAATACATCTGGTAATTAATCCATAAATTGAAACATTTGACCACGGATAGCACAGGGATAGGAGTATCCACAAAATTACCGATGCCACACGGGTTCGAACGATGAACCTCGGTGTGGGACACCACCATGGATCACTCCCATCTTCCAGGCACCTTAATTCGTTTGGTGACATAGATTTCTGTGAACCAGCTTAGAATTTTAGAGAGTTCGTTGAAGTACTTTTTAGGTTAATCCCGAGTTAAGGCTACGTTCAAATATGTGTATATATTCAACAGCAATTTAACACTAAATGGAAACAGGTACCCAAGATGACTCGAAAAGATAACAAGGTCTCGGTGTGGTCTTGCAACCTATAAAAGAAATGTCGAGGTGGCAATGATATGTCAACATGGCGATGAGTAATTATATACATCGACTACCTGTATATCGTAAATTTAGGTATATCGAGTAATATTGGTCATTGTCACTATTAATATGTCGACAATGTTACTCGGTATACCTACCTAATATTTTCGCAATAGTTGATAACCTTAAGTATCGCTACATAAATATATCGTTGTCACCTCGACCCATTTTTTGTATTTATGGTCGAGATTGGAAAATGAATAGGTAGTAGTAGTAGTTTTAAGGGGAGGCGACCGACAGCTAAGGTCATTTGCGCCATAGGGGATGGACAGGAAAGGATGAAGGGTGGAGAGAAACGCGGCGTCGGCATTAGCCTGCTCTTTACGAAAGGCGCCAAAGGGTCCGCAGTTTAACGTCCCATCCGACGGACGGCGTACTCACTCAAAGTGCCCTCCACAAAGCACCTCAAGTAGGGATCGAGATACCTCTGAAAAATATTCAACACCGCCGGGATTTGAACCCAAATGAATAGGTATACGTAATTCAGTGGACACCTACTACATTATGCCTTAAATTATGCAAAGGTCGATCAATCAAGCACGTGTGCACCAAGTATAGCAACTCGATAGGCTGACATTAAATGAAAGCAGCGGGCCTTTCTTTTAAGCGAATTCAACCACTGGCGGTTAAATATAGAACCTTGTATTAGTAATTCATTTTCCTCTGCTCAGGTGAAGGAGAAGCTACCTGTATACTAAGCACTCCTACAAGATTGATCGCACTTTCTTTGTGGTAGAAACTCGTACAATTTGAGTTCACTTTAAAAATAATTTTCACTCCTTAAATGCTTCCTTCAGTCTGAATTCAAAGAGTTGAGTCTGTGTGAAGTCAATTTTCGAGTGGACGGAGGCGTAACATTTGTGGCGACTTCTTGATTTGTCATGGCGCAAAGGTCAATGCACTCTCATTAGTATTCAATGTTCCCTCTACGGGTCCTTCCGCGCTGCATTATACGCGGCGAAACCTCAAAGATGTATGTATTCGGAGATTATTGTGTTATCTCAACTTAGTTTAACGTTTACGATAATCTAGTGGTCCGTTTTATACCGTATTATCGACCAGTTTTAATTCAGTCGGCAGGAGGCATTGCTCACCATCTGTGTTTTTTAATACCTACACTATTAATTGTGGTAGTGAAAACTTAGAGAAAATAGTTTTCAAAAATGTAGAAAATTAATGAAAGTGACTCTCTTCAGTGAAATTTTTGTTTCTTAAAGGTGAATTGTTCAGTATTTTGTGAACAATTTCTGAACTTAAAAAAAATTGTGCTTGATGTTTTGAAGTTTTGAAGCAATGCATGAAACCTTTAGGTCGGCATTATGTAATCATTTGCCGGAATTCTCTGCTGCATCTGTGCTTATTTGCGTTTCCTTTGTTTTCTCTGTTGAAGGAAATTATTCTATCAATGCTCTAACAATTTACCTTAAATGTGCATCTTCAAGCGTTAATCGATTCGAAATCGGTTCTTTGAAAGTGCGCGGTAAACGTTCCGAACGACTATATCCTACCTTTTTTTGATCACTTTACATGGATTCGAGCGATGTATCCGTCGTCAGCTTGTGAGCTTTTGGCCTCCATGGCTCCGAACCTGTTGCCCGTCGTCGTAAATCTCAAAAAGTTCGGATGTGGTCCAAGAGGTGATAAAGATTTTTCTGCCACTGCCCGTGAAGGAACGGACGAAAGATTTTAATGGAGTCGTTGCGCGACGAAAACGGCACGTGTCACATCTCTGTTTGTTTCAGTCAAGCCTAATGCAAGCCAAGGCTTCACCTTCACCAGTCGTCGTAGAGTGCTCCAGCACATTTACGTGGTCAACCATGCTTCTGTCACAAAAAAAATATATTTCCTGACGCGGTCAATGCAATGCCTCAAAAAAAATGTATTTCAAAACTTTCCGTAGGAGAGCCATCAAGTGCTTCATAATTCGTGTGTTACTCTTGAATAATATAATATCATGGATCGTGAGAGGCAAACACTTTAATAACTTCATACCCCGTGTATATCGTTCCATTATCTATAACTTTAATTCGCGAATATTTTTCTTCAAGTAAAGTCATTTAACCAACCAACGAATAAATCAGTAAACCAACGTTGGGATTGAAATGCGGATAATGGCGAATGTTCATGTTTCGTGTCACTGTTAATGGGCGCTTAGTTCAAATGCTTCTGTCACAAAAAAAATATATTTCCTGACGCGGTCAATGCAATGCCTCAAAAAAAATGTATTTCAAAACTTTCCGTAGGTGATATGAATCGTTGAAATGATGGAAATTCGATGAATGGACGTCGCGATATGCGTTGAATTTGGAAAACGTTCGTGAGAATTCGGGTATGGGCGAAAGAAACTGGATCAATAACTTTCCAAAATACGCTCGCTCACCACGAAGCACGTCAACGACCGCACGCGTCGGAAATCATCCGAAATGGGATCGGATTGGTGAGGACTTGTTCATTGCCTTTCCTCGCCGCCGTTTCTCAACGTTCGAGTCCTTGTAATTTTCACGTATAACTTCTTTCAAACGGCAGCGAATCTGTTAAAAGAGAAAAAAGATTTTTTTGTGCATGTTTCACACTGCTTGCTTTGAGTTTTTGATATTACACTCGACTGTATAGTTTATTTGTGGTAGCATCGTTAAATTTTACGGCCCACTTAACCTAGCTCCTGCATTCATTACCATGTTGCCGTTGATCGTTCGCCCGTCAATTAACATCGAATCCAAAGCGACCATGTCTCTCAAGGAGGTTCGATCGTTTCTCCGCGACCCAGTGTCTCACCTTAGTTCATGTATTGAGTGATGAAAAAAATGCAAAAGCCATCCATGCGCATGTCGTAAACAAAATGTATTTTGGTTTAGTTCTAAGGCGCCAATGTTGTAACTAATAGAGTTAACTAGCTTTTCCTACAAATTAAGCCATACAATTTAAACCAAGACTATCACAGACAAAAACTAAGGTAAAGACAAAGCAGTAGCTGTTTCACTACTATATCCCTTATACAAATGCGCACATGATATCTGTTTTTCGTGAGAATGACTTCTACTTCTGCAGCAATAATCCATAATATTTCTGTTGGTAGTCCTCCGTTGTAAGGGCATGTGTACATACTATATAAGATTTTCGAGGTACGAGGTCTCTTATTCATATGAAAACTAGCACACTGAGATCCTATTTCATCACTGTCAAGAGATAAAGTGCACTTAGAATGACAAATAAATTGGATTTTATCAAAATGACATGTAATTGACCTCTCATTGTAACCTCCTTAACATACCTTGGTTAAAGAATCTAGTTTAACTAATGAAACTACGTCAAAACGGATGCGATGGTTTATGTTAATCTTAGTCATAATCATAAGAAATCGCCTACGCATTCCTCGTTCTTGTCGAAGTCATTGAAACTGAATCCCTATTTTTCATTTGAAATTTAATATAATAGGGCACTATACATTATATTTGATTGCATTGATTATGCAATGCATTGATTATGTTAGATTATATTATCTTTTCATCGAATTTCCATCAATATATCGTTGTTATCATTCATGGTTCTCACGGAATAGTTTCTTTGTCCTAAAAATTAAGCTGTTGTTACTTGAGACGTTCAACTATTGATGTATACCATTTAAGTGGTCGGACGGAAAATAATGAAGCACAGAGAATTACGAAAGTATTTTATGCTTAGTTGCATAGTTGACGGACAGCTTGGGTTCAACGCTAAGGAACTAGGTTGAAGACGAGACATTATACGCGTAATAAATGCGGATCCTGACGCTAAGTACCTATACATATAATATAGTATGTGTCTAGAAAAATGATTTACGTTGCCTAGGAGCATGAGGTGCAACCTACATTATCACTCTCTCTCTCTCAGAAAAAAATTATTGCATAAACTTATCTGTATGCTTTCCCTGATAACTTGTTTTCTGTGTCGAAATCTTGTTAATTTATTTCTTTAGGTGTGATTGCGGCGCTATTATTCCTTCGTACTGTTCCGTGATAATCATTTTTGCTGCATAATGAGTAGTGACAGAATCGTAAAAAATTTTTGAAATGTAAACCACGTAAAAGATAACGTTGCCATACAGTTACCAGTTATGAATGGTTTAACAAGACTAATAATATTATGTTCTTCCACAATCATTATCATTTGCATGTTGGTATATTTTATCAGTTTCACGTTATTGGTTTCGATGTAATGCACTCACGTTGCCTTCAAAATCTTTAATGTATTATGTTTGGAATTGGAATTTGGCTTGTTTTTTAAATTCGGGCTTGAATCTGAATTTGATCTACCAGTCGTGAAAAATTATTTTTTCGCTCTTTCCGAATGTCAGGACATCACCACCTGTTTCGTCTAAAAATGTCGGAGGGACGTCCTCTGTGGCAGTAGTGGCATTTCAATTGTTAAGTATTGCTGTATAGTGTCGTGCACGCCTTCGATCGCCAGTTTCTGGCGCAAGTCAAACGATAAATCTCTGGAGCCGTCATTGGGACAGAATGACTGAAGACCACACCCCCAAACAAAGTTGTTGCAATCGCTAAAAAGATAAGTTTCAGTCACTCAATCTATTTTCAGTGGCTCATGTCACTCCATCACTTTCCCACCTCCCACAGGCTGTCGATACGGCGTGTCACACCAGAGGCCCAATATAGGGAGAGTTTCGGGAAAATTTGACGTGGAGGGAGGCAGTGTGAGGCGAGACAGAAATAAAATGATCATCGAACGGTGGACCTGACAAATTACTGTCGTGCACCGGAGCATAGAAGAAACGATTAGTAATTAACATCAAGAACCAATGATCGTCGAAGGAAATATTTTTTTAGTTTGATGCCCTGAAGTACTCATTAGGGGCACGGGAATTATTACGTTTTACGAACGGCTACGTTTTACCAACCTTTTTGGTAATTTAATTGAATTCATATTTAATTAGTGAAAAACCAACGCTTTGTGTTGGTTTAACTTATAAGCAATCAGATTCATCATACTACGTGGCACTGGCTTGACACCGTCTCCTCTAGTCACCTGTGTCACGATGTGGAATGCACCCCTCTCGTTTTAGTCAGGTAAGGAACATAGAATGAAAATTTATTTAGGGGATACTTCCGTGGGCTCATTGCCTCTTCGGGAGTTTCAGGTAATTTTTTTAAATTAGTGCATAAACTGCATTATGGGATGTTGAAGACTGTGATAGAGGGGCAAATGTTAGGCAAACGAGGAAGGGCAGAAATACGATAAGGATGTTCGACGGAATGAAGAGAGGAAGGAAATATGCAGAATTGAGGAGGGATTTACTGTAGTGTTGGATTTAGACTTGTATTTCGTTAGGAGAGGCAAGAAAATTGTCGCTGTACCGTTTGGTAGCTTGTGCCCACCCAAAACCTACCTAAATTGGTAGATCACGGATAGTAAAATGACAAAGCTACAATTTAATGAATTTGAGTGTGTTCGTCTACCAATGTACCAAAATTGATCAACACACCATTGATGTAAAACAGAAATGGATAAAGTCTAGTCATCGAAGAATTCTGCATGTCCGGGTTTTCACCGCGTTGTTGTTTGAACGCGGGAAGAATGCGTTTCCCTGACCTGATATTCTTATCAAATGCGTGAGATGATACTTTTCCATTATGATATAAAATAAATAATGTAGAAGCCGATGTTTACCAATGATGCCGAGGTGAGTCGAGTAAAACAGATGAAACATTATTTTCCTATTGTTCGTAATTTTTCTTCCTTACCATGTACGCATCCTAAGTATCAACGCGGTGAAAACCCGGACATGCAGAATTCTTCAAGCCACCGCCGCGAAAATCTACGCAGCCATATAAGTCTAGTCATCGTTTGCTAAGTTCCTCAATTGCAGTTTTTTTGTGCAGAAATTTTAAGATGTAGACAAAGGGTGCGAAAATTGATATTATGATTTCTTCGTGATATTTATTAATTCTATCTTTTGACACCTGCATTATAGAAGCGTTAAAAATGTAATAAGCTGACGTATTTTTACAGTTATGTTTAAAGTTATAAGGCTTAATTTTAAAAGATGCAATTTACGTTTGCCTTTTTCAATTTGTCAACAAGTACATGCCGTAAAATGTCTTGGATCGCCTACTCAGCTGAGAGGTTACGAAAAAAAGACTTGATCAAGGGAAGAATGCGTTTCCCTGACCTGATATTCTTATCAAATGCGTGAGATGATACTTTTCCATTATGATATAAAATAAATAATGTAGAAGCCGATGTTTACCAATGATGCCGAGGTGAGTCGAGTAAAACAGATGAAACATTATTTTCCTATTGTTCGTAATTTTTCTTCCTTACCATGTACGCATCCTAAGTATCAATCATTTTGTGAAAGTAGACTTCAGAATTTTTATGACGTTATCTCATCGTACCCGCGATATCTCTGCTGGTAGTATTGAAACTGAAATACGAGGGTCATCCGGAAAGTAGTACCCGTTCGTGAAATAAAGACACAAAAGTAAATATTAACAAACATAAAAAATTTTATTTGAAAGAGGATACTTTAAACTACTTCTCAACATAATCTCCAAGCAAATTAAGGCATTTGTCATAACGTGTGACAAGTTTCTGTATTCCTGCTGCATAGTCCTTCGCCGCCAGCTCATTGAGATACGCGAGGGACCCATCTTGCACAAATTTTTGCATAATGCAGATGGTGTTTAACAATTTCATGAACAATTGTTCGAGAAACATTGGGAAAATGCTCACAGATGTCATCAATTGTGACGCGCCGATCGTTCCTCACGAATTCGTCAACTGAGCTCACCAGTTGGTCTGTAATGACAGACGGTCTCTCCGAACGCTCATCGTCGTGTGTGTTCCCCCTCCCCATGTTGAAGTTGCGACACCACCGCCGAACAGACGACTCGTCCATTACATTGTCTCCATACACCTCCTTTAATTGGCGATGAATATCACATGGGCGAACGTTTCTTGCATTGAGGAATTTAATCACTGCCCTCACTTCACAACTGGCGGCGTTCTCAATTTTTTTAAACATTGTAAACAATCACAGAAACAACACAGGCAATGCTAGCGTCACGCAACTTGGCTCAGAGAAGGCAGACAAGCCACTGAAGCTATCTGACCTCGTCCAGCGGCTACTCGCGTCGTCAGCACTTCATGCGGCACGAACGGGTACTACTTTCCGGATGACCCTCGTAGTTTCCTCCTCGATAATTAAACCTCGATAAATTTGATTGCGAAAGCACCCTGTCAGAATGGCAGCTTTACGGTTTGTTGCCATTTGACAGTTGCCACAAGCAGAGGATTATTTTCTTTTTAAACTTTGTATTAATGCAAAAAGCCTATGATTACCTTAGTAATACATTAAGTATTAATGATAGCCTAGGGGATCGGAATGGTGCGGGGGCTAACGTACTGGCTTCCCACCCAGAGGGCGTGGGTTCAAATCCCGGCGGTGTTGAATATTTTTCAGAGGTATCTCGATCCCTACTTAAGGTGCTTTGTGGAGAGCTCTTTGAGTGAGTACGCCGTCCGTCGGATGGTCCGTTAAACTGCGGACCCCTTGGCGCCTTTCGTAAAGAGTAGGCTAATGCCGACGTCGGTTTTCTCTCCACCCTTCATCCTTTCCTGTCCATCCCCTATGGCGCAAATGACCTCAGTTGTCGGTCGCCTCCCCTAATAACTACTACTATGATAGCCAATGAAATCAAATAAAGAGGACTCGATGCAAAGGTTTTTTTTACTTTTGTTTTCGTTAAAGGAATATACCTACTTGTTAATGAAGAGTAGGGTGCACTGTCTGCAAATACTATTAAATATACATGTAATTTAACAATTGATTAAATCGCGAATATCGTTGAATGTTACTTCAGATGAATTTAGGTCTAAATTCATTGCTAAACTTGGACATTTTCATGTTCATTAAATGAATATAGTAGTAAATCCGCTTTAATATAATAACGTGGATATGAGCATCCACCAGTGTGAAACCGTTGTGGCAAGGGCTTTAAAGGCCGAAATAATTAAATATATGCGTATTATGCTAAGGATATAGTTTTTAGTGAAAGTCGAATAGGCAAACAATGTAGATGCTTTAGTTAACCGATGGTTATTTCAACGAGAACTATTATGTGCATTTTCTAACTCATGCTGATAGTATGTTGCATGTCAAATTTTATGAAGAGAGTTGGAAAATTTTACAGTAAACACAATTTTGATGATTTTGTCGCTATGAGAATCATTCCTTTTCCTTTGAAACTTACTAATCTTTCGAGTGTCTTCGTTTTTGCGCCTTTAATCCCGGCTCTAGTGCCCAACGTGCCATTAGCCTACTATGAAAAGTTATTCAAGAGAATGGGAATAAAAATTTGTAAATTGTAATATATATTGTTTCATACCATGATCCATTATATTCGTTTTATGTATGAAGAGGGAGTGCCTACTCTGGGCGTTGGATTGTAATTGATACATTTTGAGGAAGATACAAATATTCCCGGTGTTTTTTATGTATATCATCCGTTCATCGTAAACCCCTTATCCCTTCTTAAAGTAAGGTTTTAGGAAAAATTCCTTTGCATAAAAAGTGAGTTCTATGTAAAAGGAACTATGATACATGCATATATTTGTTTAGAAATGCGCTATAATCTAGTGGTTTGTAATATAACTAAAATCGTGATTAAATTAAAGGAATACAACTAAAGTCACGCTAGTATGCAATACTGATCAATCCTACAACGAGGGCCGTCTGAAAAGTTTCCGACCTCAACATGAAGATGGAAGCACTCTTCAACTAAATTTGGGGATTGTGTTTGCGCGTTTGTTGAACGGCACTCACCAAAATTTCAGCCATTTAGGACGCACAGTTGTTGTCTGACAATCGTTTGAGTGAGTCGTTGGGAGGGTTTTTGTGGGAATGGAAAAAAGAGAGAGTCAAGCTGTCGTTAAATATTTGTTTTTGAAAGACAACACGCCTACGCAAATCAAAGACGAGCTGGGCGCTGTGCACGAGGACTCTGCAGCATTATTCACAACCGTGAAATTTTGGGCAGCTGACCTAAAACGTGGCCGTACCGGCTTGGTCAGCCTGTTGATGGGTGTTCGGAGTAGCTAAAAACTGCGACAACCACCGATAACATCGTAGAGGTTTGCCAAATGGCTCTGGACGAATTAAGGTTAGAGGGATAGCAGAGGCTATGGACACATGGAAAGAACGCGTTCGTCATATGTTGAAGAATCGGACATGCGTAAGCTATCCGCGCGTTGGGTGCCACGTTTGCTCACTCAGGACCATAAACTCATGCAAATGAACATTTCCAAGACCCAGTTGGAGCGGTTAAAGTGAAGCGAATCAGAGTTTTTGCGTCGATTCATTGCTGTTGATGAAACTTGGATGTAACATGCACTTGGGTGAAACACTGCACTTATGAGACCAAAGAACAGTGAAAACAATGGACTGCAAAAGGTGAACCTACTCCGAGAAAGGCAAAGACGGTTCCATCCTCCGGGAAGGTCATGGCGACTGTTTTTGGGATAGTCACGGCATTGTCTTTCTCGATAATCTTTAAGAAGATAAAACAATAACGAGGGTGTATTATGCATAAATACTTGACAAGCTGAAGGCAGATTTTGCAAAAAAAAACGACCGCATTTGAAGAAGAAGTAAGTGCTTTTCCATTAGGACAATGCACCTAATCACCCTTCGGCGGTCCTCATGCATAAAATTCCAAAATTAACTTTGAAATGATTTTCCACTTACCGTATTCATCACCTGTGACTTTTTCCTGTTCACTAACCTTAATGTTTCACTTAATGGACAGAGATTTTTATCGGACGAGGTGGTTATCGCATACTTAAACGCCTATTTTGCGGAGAAAGACGTCAACTACTAATTAGGAGGGTTGAAAAAGTTGAGAGCATCTTTGGAAAAAGTGTGTCGACTAAAAAAAGGAGACTTTGTTGAAAAAGAAAAATAAATTCGAAGGAAAAATGTCTCGTTCATTTGCTAAGCCGGACTTTTCAGACTATCCTCGTAAATGTCATGGGAGTTAACATTTAATGCTTTGAAAAAATAATTTTTTGGCTTTTAATATTTTCACGTTGATTAATGTTTTGAGGCCTTCCCTCTGGACGTCGGTGCGTGCTTTCCGAGGTGTCTCGGAGCTCTGTTCGGGAAGCACTTACCCGATGGCTTAATCCGAGCACCATTTTGAAGAATTGGGATTGGGGAGGGGAGAAAGGTTGGTACGAAACGGAAAGTTTGTGTGTGCATTTAAGAGTTTCGCCGCAGCGCCATTCACGCAACGATAATACACAGTCAATGACCCCCGAGAGGTCTTCCGCACGCGAGCACGCACACGCCTTGGATGACGAAACGCCTTCCTCTTCCTTTAAACCCTTCCCTCTCGTCCCTTGCTTCCCTTCCGCATTCGACTCGCCTCACGAGGTTCCCCCGCCGCCCCTCATCCTCTTCCCCAAACCGTCCACTTTCCGTCCCCTCCTCTTTCCGCCTCCTTCTCCTCTGCCTTCACCTTGGGCCTGCGATACCGCGACTTGAGTCCTTCGTGTGTTATCGCATTGGCTTGCCGTGTCGCCGAGGTATGCGATATGACAATGTCGATGCTCCACGCCATTTTCGGTTTCTGCAATGTTCAATTTTCCAATATTGATTCTCGATTAATTCAAGGTATTCCGCCTATTAAGTTAGGCTTTGGATGCCCCTAAATACTTTTGTCGCGCATCTCGAGAATTTCCTCGTTTGCCCTACATTAATATTATTTCCTTCGTCAGTTCGTGGTAACTTCCGCCTGCCTACATGCTGCCCAAAAAGTCTATTATCTTCTATATTCAACGGAATCGGGTGTAATTTTGTGGAATTGTGCCATGTTAATTAAAAATTCTTCTCGGTCATTTTTCAAAGTTTTTTTAAATAAGGTCCTACCTGTTTCAACAGTTGAATGTCATCATGATGGTATTTTGGTAATGACACTCGAATGTCGAAACCGTGAGTACAGCAAAAGTTTTGGAAATTACGAAGTTTTGCTTTCATAATACCTAATCTCTTCCTCCTTCTGTATTCCGCCAAGCGACATTCTCTCTTTTATCATGACCTTTAACATGTCACCTACCTTTCTGTTTTTCTTCATTTGTGCTACTTTTTTGTGATTTCCCCTCCCAACTTCCTCTCTTCTTCCACTGTTTTTGAAACTTTGTCGTTTGCCTTCCTCTTTTCCCAATTTATTTTTTCCATTGTTCTGCGCACCCACATCTCAGAAGCCTTTACTCCACGCTCATCCTCTTGCCTTAAAGACCGAGGGAAACAGAAATGGACTTATCCTCACGAATTTTGCATACTCTTGATGCGATGGTGTTCAACCAGCTACAGTGTTGCATTGATATGACCGTGGCCTTGAAACTTTTCTTTTTCCAAACAAATTTTAATTCTCACTGTCAAGATAATAATTAAAATTATTTGTGAAAAAATTTCTTTTTTCCGCATTCCAAAAACCATTACTATTCATTACATTCATGTGCAGAAATAATTAATGAAATGTTTAAAGGCTAGCTAAAAAAATCCGGTATGGAACAAAGCGCCGGTTGCGTTCAAATCGTTCCTTTGTTCATATTTTTGGCGGAAAAAAGGTTGCTGTAATGAACTGTACCCAACGTACGCGCTCTATCCACTTTTCTTGCCAATTTTAAAAGCGGATGAACTTTTGCACAGTGATTGGCGATGAAATGTTGAAGACGGTGATAGAGGGGAGAATTTTGACCAAGAGGGGTAGGTGTAGAAAGAGAGTGGGCATGTTGGACGGGATGAAGGGAGAGGAAGTATGCGAAATTGAAGAAGGACTTATACGTAGTAGTATCCGATATCAGGTTATGCTTTGCTGGATGACGCTCTCCAGTGGTTAGTCAGCCTATCAAGCCATAACCCACCTCAACCGGTAGGCTACGTACCATATAATGCGTAATGACCTTAGGACGTGGCGCCTGCTACCAAGCATCTGCGAGCAGATGTGGAAATACGGCGGTCAGAGTGGCATCTGGCTCGGATGCTACCTTGGATCCATAGGTTTAACCTTGGTATGGCGAGAGGCCGTAAGGCTGGTTAACCTAATATATCAGTCACACGCGCGTGCTAGGAACCGTAACTCGCTTTTCTGGTTTTGCTAGGTGCAGCGCGGCGAACTGTTTTACATCCCTCGTGAAAGGTCAATCAGCAACCTGGAGAAGTACGTGGCTTGGCCTCCGTGATTACATTGTTTAGTAAGGATTTTTGTGAGGATTATCAGTGCATGGTGTAATTATTTCAGTCGTTAACTTTCTTACGATATTTTTGCAGGACTTGTTATTTGACAGACTGCTCAAAGATTGAAAAAAAGACAATTAGGAATCGACTGAATAGTTTCTTAGTAGGAGAAAACGAAATATGGAAATATAATTATATGCATGTATGCAGCACTTTGGACTCGATTTGACCCTTGGCCTTTCGGATTTGGTTGAAAATCGCAGGTCATGTTGGTCTTTTGAAGAATATACTAAGTGAAGGGCTTTGCGAATTTCCAATGAAAAACAACCATTAAGCAACTATTTTTCAAAAACTGAATTTTCATGTCCTTTTATCAAAAGATAGAATCAGGGTATGAGCACGTTTTATGGATTTTTTTCAACATAAAGTTAAAGCAGTTCTATTTGGCCGCTAAGTGTTTTTAAACAAATTATAGTTTAAAAAGAGTTCTATTTGGCCACTAAGTGTTTTTTAAACAAATTACAGTTTAAAAAATTACTGTCAAAAATCTAACTGTCTAAACTTTTTAAGTTCCTAAACTCTTATTTCGCTCATTTTTTTAAAATTTACTGGAAAGTGCATGGTATGACATTTTGGGGTGTTTTTCCATCTAGGAAAGAAAAGAGTTTTTAAAATTTTTTCTGGGAACATTTTTTTTCTATGCAGACGAACTTGTTACCAGGAGAAGTGGTAGTCTATTGGGTAGAGCGTTGGACTACTGACCGTAGGGCCCAGGTTCTATTCCCGGGGACACCTCTGACCGCCCTTAGGTTCATCCATAGACGTCAAAGGGAAACGTAATGGCCCCTCTGCCCCGTTGGGCTTGGTACGAGGTTAGCTCTTCCCTCACCTATCAAACCAATCTTCGGGTGAAAAGCTGTGGTTGGTGTTACGTATTACCATATAATATTTATAGTAGAATCAGCGTAAACCGACAAGAAATGGCGTTTTAAAATATAAACGTAACCCCAAATTTAATTACGGTCCGTTAAAGTTTTTAAAACAATTGATTGTTTAAAAGTTTCGATTTTAAAGTTTTAAATATTTACGCTGTTCAAGTCCCACGCCTTTCATCTCGTTCATTTTTTGGACACTGTATTTTTTGTAAAGTGCACATTGTACGTATAACATTGTTGAGGTTGCGTTTTTCCATTTTCAAAGAAAAAAATTGATTTTTTTCTGTATCGATTAATTGATGCCGATTTGTGAAGAAGTTCCTGATATCCCTTGTTTTCACTATGCATTTATATATGTTATTGTTCTGCCTTCCGTTGTCTAAAAAAAAAAGAATTTTCAACGTACTTTGTGAAAATAGAAAAACATAAAATTTTATCATTCAAAATAAAACCACATATTTTACATGAAAAATTAAGGCAAGTTATTCTGTTGATTTACTTATCTTGCTTATTAATGACCCTCTTTCGAGTGCAAATACACCAAACTTAGCGTACGCAATACCTCTGAGACACGCAAAACATCAAATTTTCATTTTAAATAGTCATTCACTTGCCATTCGTTAACGCGAGCTTGTGGTGCCCGGAGCGCGTTTGGGAGCTGCGGAAGATCTCCGTTCTAATTTCTAACGCATGGTAATAATGCTTCAATTAAATTAGCGGGCGAACTAATGCAATTACTATAATGTGGAAAGGGGGAATGAGCAGTTCCAAAAGCAATGAAAAAATTGCATGCCGTCTGATAACCTTTGTACCTACCCTGTAGATCCCCTTCTTCGAAGAAGATGCTCCCACTAATTACCACGCCATTGGAAGCGCACTTTTTTACTCTTTCCACGTAATTTATCTGCGCTAAATATTTCTTATATCTCGTTAAAACAATTCATATTTTCTCTAACATTGGCATCATTTTTACTTCGTGACCCCGGAGCTCTCTTATATGTTAATATGTTAGACGATAAAATGTCAGTGTATCACAGTGAAAGAAAACTCGACATATCTATGTATTTCTCTTTCTACCTAATTCCAAGTACTCAGTTTCTCTCTCGCCTTAGTCTATTACTTGATTCTCCAATAATTCTCATCCCTCCATGTCCTATTTTTTCCATTTCCTTAAACATCTTTATTGTCTATTAGCTGCGCTTTCTTCTGTGACCGATGATTTTAGAAAAATTATTTCACATTTTATTGAGCGAGCGAATATTATTTAATACGAAAATTTTCGATTTCCCTATTAAACGCCATTGAGAAACAAAAGTTCCTGGGTTCGAACCTGAACCACGAATTAAAATTTCAACTCACCCATGTGTTAAAATTTTAATTCGTGGTTCCTCAGGCATAGATAGGCACCGTCATAAAGACGGTGCCACCTATGCCTGAGGGAACCTGAGGCAACTCAACCTGCTCATCCGCTTCAGCGTGAGAATGGAACGAGCTAGCAAACAACAGGTTTTTCAAGATATGTTTCAGTTGGTATCAATTTAATTTTCGACGATTTGATCTGGTTTAGGCGTCGCTACCATTGCAAAAGGTGTTCAGAGGAGTTTAGACCGTACGGATACGATTCCCATATCAAGTCGAGTCTGTTCGATTGGAAAAAAAATCGATTATTTACGAATCAATTCCGTGCGCGCATCCGTGTCTTTATAAGTTCACCTCTCCGGTGTGCACACACTCGCGCGGAAGGCGCGAGAGTGAGGCCGAGCCTGAAATTCGATGCATGCTGACACTTCCGCGAGACCCGGTTAATGCCTCCCGGAGACGGGGGAGTATCGCTTGCCGGCCCTCCCTCCGCTGGCGATAATGAGCAGGCCGGCCACCATCGCCGGAAGGGGAACGCGCGGTCTCCCGTCGTGGGGGCGGGATCGCTCTAGGGGCGACGGTGGACGGGGGGCTGGGTTGGCTTAGGGGCTGGAGGTGGGGAAGTAGGGGGGTTGAAGGGAAAGGGTTCGCTCCTTCCAGCAAACACGCACACACTTCCTAAGTTTTATCGCGGGACGTGGACTTTTCCCAGCCGTCGGTGTATCCCCCTCCCCCTTCGGATGGAAGGAGAGACAACAGGTAGCGTTTCAGGCGTGGCGCGGTTCGCGCGTCGTCTACATATTCCATTACCTCCACCCTAGTCCTTTCGTTCACCTGCCCGCACTTCGGTAATCGATCTAAGGGTGCGTTGCGGCTGTTGTGAAATGGGTAGGGGTGTGGGTGTAATCCGAGAGAGGGGCTTTTTGGAGGACGCAGTGTATTTTTTCAGAGTGTGGTAGTTCTTCGTAAGGGGCGTGTTCTGTACGTCTGATCACGAGGGTACGTGCTTACTCCCTTAAAGGTCGTTTTCCTTAGGGTGGGGCTAGGGAGTGCCTATTGAAGTAAAATACAGATATGTTGAACTTGGGCGTTAATAAGTATTCCACGAATTTTTCCTACGAGTGCATCGGAAAATAGATTCGAATATCTGGGGTATTATTGAAACTTGTGTTTCTAAATGACTTGTCTCTTAATTATTGCTTGCTCTTGTTATTTTAATTGAAATTTTCAACAGACTTATTTGCTTATTTGAAAGTCAGAATCAGGCACCCATTTCAACCGATTCGGTTCATTTGTATAATGCAGCATCTCTTAGACTTATAAAATCTGATTTTATATTAATTTTCCATACGCAACTGTAAAATTGCTGGAGTAAGTTTAGTTTAGAATAGTTCGTCGTTTCAATAAAGTTTTCAGTTATAGCAGCCATTTTTCGAAAAGAAAGAAAAAGGTACTGTTCCACGAAATGTACGTACTGTTTGCCACCGTTCTGTGCAGTGTATCTTCCTTCTGCCTGACCTGGCAATGCGAGTACATGCCGACAACTAATTACCGGCAGGAGGAGGTAGTTTGTACGATCAGTAGAAGAAATAACTGGATACATGGCTGTAAGAAAACGTGTAATAGTGATGGGGGATTGGAACTTTTGGGTAGGCAATGGGAGAGACGGTACGAGAGAAGTTTAGAAATTATCAATGATCGTGCAATCTAGTTCTGTTTGAGAAAATTTTTAGAATAAAAAATTCTAAGCCAATGCGTCTCGATTAAAGAAAACTAACCCTTATGCCGGTATAGAAATTGGTTTTCTTCAACTTATGCTTATTGGTTTACGATTTTTATTCTAAAAACTCCGTGCCAATTGCTCACATATTTAATTTTACATGTAATGACTGACATATGATTTAAGCACTAACAGAAGCGTAGATACTCATGGAATATGTCCGAAGAAACAGGGAAGGTGCCTGTTTTTATTGCACGAGACTCATATTGTAGTTACACATTGAATTAGGAACAGCGTCATGAACGCACGTATCTTGCGGATGTCACTCACCTTTCAGACAACCCTCTTTAAGTGATACGCCGTATCGAAGCCACTCTTTCTCTCTTTCCGCGTGAAGATGCTCCATCAAGTGACTTTCGGCAATGTTGGTAATATCGGCATGCCATTGTTGTACTGAGATATTGTCAGCTCATTTAATTAGGGTTTCATGTCCTACTGAAGTTTTATTCGTGGGCCAATGAATATGCTACCGTCCCTCCTTGGGTCTTGATAAACTCTGCCGCATGATTTAGGTTGTTTAATGTTAAAGCTAAGTTTTTTGAAAACACTCTAGATTAATCGGATTGAATGAATATGAGTAAGAATCGTTTAACCTGGATTAGATTGAGAGTCGTGAATGAGATATTCTTATTTACTCTTTAATATTTTTCTTTTCTGATCTCTCTCTCTCCTTGGAAGTAAACGCTAAGCTCATGACCGTGGTTTCAATGAGAATGCGGAAACTCTTAAGAGAGTTAAACCTTCCTTTCGGGTGTTTAGCCTCGTTAGTCCCTACTTGTGCGAAGAAATTTGGAAAGGAGATTCTGTGTCTTTCGTTTGCCAGGAAACTCTCTCGGGGGAAGAGGGAGAGTTAAGTTACTCGGAAGGTAGTTTTCAGTTTGCCATTGGGTGGCTATACCCTCGGAGCAGGTGGTGTTTTGTTTGACCTTGTATGATACAGGGAGGTTTACGGTTTTGGAAGTGAAGTACTGGTTTGCTCGAAATATTAAATGGTCGCAAGGTGGATGTAGAATTAATTGGGCTAAGGAGTTGTAATATTTATTTATTTAATTATGAATGGATACATTGCTCCCAAGCTCTTTTACTTGCATTCATCCATTAGCTGTGAAGACATTTCTCTTGTAACCTGGAGGTTCTCGGAGAGTTTTCGGTTAATATTTATGCTAAATGGTGGAAAAGTAAAAAAAAATTTCATTGCCTCGTCTCGCTCTCTACTTCAATTATCCAATCGTGAATAATGCTCCGTAGTTAAATTCGTACGGTCGATCGTAACTCGCAAGTTTTATTGAAGATCATCCCCAATAAATTGTCTCAGACAGTTGTGAACGTATTAATCAGCGACGAGATACACGCGTGTCTTAAACTTCAAACCTCCTTGCAGGGGTGTATTTTGTGGTTTTCAGCCTTACGGTGACTTCCACGATTTCAATTTAAACTGAGGAAGATATAAATTCATTGTGTTCACGGTTCAACGTGGGGATCTAGTGCAAATAAACTCGAGGAGTTGACTCAGAATTTATCGTCTCCGTAGGCCTTCGTCGGCTTTTTACGACGTTTACGTTTGAGTCACGAACGCGAAATATGCGAATACAAAGCGAGCCTACAAATCTATTATTAGTGCAGTGTCTGCTTATTTCTCGGACTGGTTCTGGTGTTCAGGGTTTGTTAATAATCGGAGCACCGAATAGCGGGAAAGTCTGTTGAATTTTTTCTGGTCTGGTGGTCATATTTGTGTGTTTTATTTTGGATCAGGGGAAAAAAATAAGTGTGTATTGTTGTTTTTAAAAATTTCGAAATTCCCGCCTTTGTCCCCACACAAATTCGCCTTAATCCCCACACAACTCCCATTTGATAGCAATTCTGCACTATCACCCGCCACCGCTGCTGTCCTTGACTTCATTGTCACCCCGGTCTCTTTCTCGCTCACTCTCGTTGTCTGACTGATTGTCCCTTCCCGCTTGCTCGCCTTTACATAAAAATACCGCAAACGCCTTTCTAGAGCAGTCTAAATCCTTCTCACCAAGTCAAGCCATTTTGCATTCTGTCCCCTCCCGATAAATGCATACCATTTCACGCCCTTTCTCAAAGCTGAAAGTCAATTTATCACTCCTAGTAATTTGTACATTAGTTGTCTGATAATGGCAATAAATGGTGCATGACTTGTCACTTGGATACTTTTCGCAGTGTGCGGATTATAAATAAATGAAATGATATTGCACTAAGATACCGTAGTTAATGTAGCTGTTGCTAACATTATATTTATTATTTGATTGTATAACATATTTATTGATATATAACAAATGAGCAACCCTTTTTTGTTACATGCTTGGCGTGGAACCACCTCCTTCCACACATCCTCGCAATGGCTTGCAGAGTACCTTGGAGACATAGATTCAATGAGTAAATTGCATCTAAGACTAATCAGAGGTCGTTTAAATCGACGTGTAGCGTTGATGTACTGGACCCAGTTGTTCCAATACGGCTTCCTATCGTCCGACACGGCATTCCCGTTAACAGTTTAATTACTCTATTGCCGAATCATAATTTCTGTACTGACAAGGCGCATGAGACTAGATTGAGAAAAGTTGAAAATAATAAAGCTATCATTATTTATGTATTTAATTTGACCGCTGGAAGATTTAAAAAATGATTTTGGTAACATTTTGTCATTTATTATCTATGGAGTGATTTTTAAGTCAGTAGCCTTATGAGAGCACTAAAAGAAATACTCAAATGTCTCATTATGGATTATTTTTCCTTCTATTGTGATATTAGAGATTATTGTTACGAAAAGAATGCTTTTGCGTGTTTTGAAAATAGACATGGCATCATTTACTTAATTTGGAGTCCAAAAGATAAAAAGACCTTAAGATACTTTTTCCCCATCCTGGCGATTTTTTGTCCCCCTAAAGGCTTAGTTTAATATGAATAGTGACAATATATGTATTTTTGAATAATTAGAGTTGAGCTCTCTGAACCCCGACCCTTGTACTCAGTGAATCACTTAATCGGAATGTAATAATTTTCAAAGCTTTATTTGCTTCTACTTATTTCTTATAATGATTTTTAAGCATGGCGAACATTAATTATCTCATATGTTTCACAAAAATTCTCTCTCGTTCATAATTGAAATGTAATCTATTCAGGAAGTTCTCTCGGGTTTCCCACCGGGTCAGCGTGGTGTGCACCGACGTTTCGACGGCTAACTCTGCTATCGTCTTCAGGGTGAAGTGCAGAGCAATGAATTCGCCATGTATTTAAACCTTGTCGTAGGGTCAGGTGTCCTCCGATTGGTCCGATGTGTTCCCAAGTGCCGAGCCGCCCCGGTGACGTCTCGTACTTTCAATTTTTCTCAGCACAGGTCTCCACGTGCTGCTGATCTGGAAGCCAGTGTCCCTGTTGAAGGTATTCTGTCCTTCCAGTCGGATTTCCACGGCTTCCTTCGCCACTCGGTCCCAGTAGCCGTTCGTGTGACAAAGTCTTTTGGTGCTCCCCCAGTCAATCCGATGACCATGCGTGATGCTGTGTTCGGCGACTGCAGACTTCTCAGGGTAATGGAGTCTGATGCATCGCTCATGCTCCGTTAGTCGCTTTTCAATTGCGCGGCCAGTCTCCCCGATGTATACCTGGCCGCACTCACACGGGATCCGGTATACCCCCGACGCCTTCAAACCCCGTTCGTCTTTTGCCGTGCCAAGGAAGTTCTTCAATTTTCCTTGTGGCTTGTGGATGGTTTCCACTTTATGTTTCCTTAGTATCCTGGAGATCTTATGGGATACCGTGGAAACAAAGGGGATGCTGACACTGGCAACGGGTTTTTCTCTTTCCTCTCTCTGACGGTCGTTTCTGGTGAAGGCCCTTTTAAGGGCCAAATTGACCTCCCGGCTTGTGTATCCATTCTGAAGGAAAGTATTTTTCAGGTGATGAACTTCTGCCTCCAAACCTTCCTGGTCTGACACGCATTTTGCCCGGTGGATGAGCGTTGACATAACCCCTCGTTTTTGGGCAGGGTGATGGTGGCTTTTCCCGTTCAAATAGAGATTGGTGTGGGTAGGCTTCCTATACACCTTGTGGCCTAAGCTCCCGTCCGCTTTCCTTTCAATTAGGATATCCAGGAAGGGCAGCCGACCGTTGCTCTCAATCTCCATGGTGAACTGGATGCTGGGATGAATGCTATTCATGTGGCCAAGGAAGTTGGTGATGGTGTCCGGTCCGTGCGGCCATATGATGAAGGTATCGTCCACATACCTGAAGAAATGCCTCGGTTTTAGTGGGGCCGTTCTAAGTGCCCTCTCCTCGAACTCCTCCATGTAGAAATTGGCAATCGCCGGAGACAATGGAGAGCCTATACTAAGGATACTAAGGAAACATAAAGTGGAAACCATCCACAAGCCACAAGGAAAATTGAAGAACTTCCTTGGCACGGCAAAAGACGAACGGGGTTTTAAGGCGTCGGGGGTATACCGGATCCCGTGTGAGTGCGGCCAGGTATACATCGGGGAGACTGGCCGCACAATTGAAAAGTGACTAACGGAGCATGAGCGATGCATCAGACTCCATTACCCTGAGAAGTCTGCAGTCGCCGAACACAGCATCACGCATGGTCATCGGATTGACTGGGGGAGCACCAAAAGACTTTGTCACACGAACGGCTACTGGGACCGAGTGGCGAAGGAAGCCGTGGAAATCCGACTGGAAGGACAGAATACCTTCAACAGGGACACTGGCTTCCAGATCAGCAGCACGTGGAGACCTGTGCTGAGAAAAATTGAAAGTACGAGACGTCACCGGGGCGGCTCGGCACTTGGGAACACATCGGACCAATCGGAGGACACCTGACCCTACGACAGGGTATAAATACATGGCGAATTCACACCACGCTGACCCGGTGGGAAACCCGAGAGAACTTCCTGAATACAATACGCCGGGAAAAACTGAGATCCTTCGAAATGTAATCTGTTCATTGACGTGGAATTTTTTCGTGCCGTTTTTATTTCTGGAAATTGCTTGGGCTAGTCTTCTGTGTGATTCCTCACGCATCGGAAGGTTTTATTCTGACGCTGACATCTCGTGTTTTAAGGGTCGACAAGCTAAACGTGTAAGCCTAATGGGCCGGAATAGAAAAAATAAAACCAAATAAGAGGAAAAACGGAGAAATCATTTTTTTTTAAATATGAAATCATATTCTCCACGAAACCCAGCAACGTTCACTTGTATCAGGGTTCAGCAAGGTCCACTGGGTATTTTCATCCCAATATTTATTTAAAATTATTGCATTTGTCTCTTTTGATTTAGGGTTTCGTTCATACCCTTAATTTAAACAATTTTAAACACATTCATAAAAATAATTAAACGTTCAAAACTACTGTTGTCATATTTTTTATTTCTTTCATGTAAGGTTTGGGTAAAAAGTATCCGGAAAAATACATTTATTTCATATATCAATTCAGTGCCACAATATTTTCCATATGTCTTGGGCGTCGACAGACTTTTGCCAGTGTATTTTCCACAACTCGAAGGCTCCATGGTAGGCGAATTCCGGAAAGTTCTTAAGGGTAGCGTAAAAGCTTCTTTGACGGTACTTAGGGTCCCATGATGGTGTCCTTTAAAAGATGATATCTCTATTTGGGAATAGTAAATAGCCTGCTGGTGCCACGTCGGGACCCTAAGGGGGTTGGGGAATCGTCACGATGCCGATTTTCCTCAGGTGGTCGGTTAACTTGCAGCCTCAAGCGCTCAAGACCTTCGGGGCGAGTTTAGCGCAGGTCTTTCGCATTGCCAAATGTTCTGTGATAATGGTGTACACTGTTATCTTATCAATGCCAATATGTCATGTCCAGACTTAACCGAGTCTGAATTCAGCACTTCACGCACACGTGCCCATTGTCGTTGGTTCTTGGCGTTGACGGTTGTCCAGCGTGGGGCTCATACTCCACACACTCTGGGCCATCTTAGAAGAGCTTGCACCATTTAAAAACTGCAGTTAGTGACATGCTTTCCTCCTGAAACACTTGGCGAATCATGCCCAGCGTCTCCGTACCCGACTTCCCCTGTCCAACACAAAATTTGATGGTGCACCGTTGTTCATTCGTTTGCTGCATTTGCGCTTGCCCCGAGCTACTCGACACGGGTTCATTAGAAACACGATCTAACCTGAGTGAACTCTCCAAGCGCCAATCGCAGGCAATTGGCGCTTGGAGCGTGTTGAAGGTCAGACCCTCCACTACCGAGCCTGCGCCGTGCGAGCGCTCTGCGACGTACAGTTACGCCAGGAAAAAATTGTTCCCAAAACTTCTTATGCAAACCATTTATGACTTACTTTTGAGTGGTAGCCAAAGAAGCCAGGTGAAGAAATGTTGTGGATAATGGAGGCGTGACTGATGAATTAAGGTCGAAAGAGAAACGCAAGAAATCTCAATTGTTTTATTCACGCAAGGTCATGGTTTCGATGTCAATCATAATCGTAATTATTATTTGACAATTAGATTTACGCACTTACTTGCACATATTTACGGGCTTGATGGGAGGGAAATGAAAGATGGGAAGGAATTCTATTCCTTCTGTCCCCTTCCCAACTTCTCTTTCTCAAACTGCAACACTTAAATGCTTACTACTATTCTACTTGCACGATCGATACATTTTGTGTGTTCAATGGTAACATGACGATTTAATCCAGGATTGTCATGCGTGTGAACTTCTCTTTTGAACTCCATCTTGAAAGAATTCCATCGAGTTAGCCCGGAAAGGAGTTTCCTTTGCCATTCGCGAACTAGGGAACCCTTTGCTGAGGCATGCCTTCTCGTCCTCCCTCCTGCTAAGCATGGGTGGTTTGAAAGATCTCTGTCGAGTGATGGAGAAACTCGCGTGCGCATTTATTCTCCACGAGTAATTCGGTACTTTATCCCTGCCTCCTTTCGGTATGAATAAGACCTTTGTTCTGAGAAGAGAGCGTTATCTACCCAACGATTACGCGTAAACGTCAGAGTATTTCTTTTGAAGGGTCCTTTCATTCGGCGTCTGACGTGGCCCTGCGGTTTCCTCATGTCTCCCTCTCCCTCTCTCTCACTGCCTCCAGATTCGCATCTCTGCCCTCTTGAGGGCAGCAAGTGGGGTTAATTATCGTCGCGGGTCTCGTTGCAAATGTTTGCAGAGCCATTGATCATGGCAAGAGATTCGGACCCTCGGCTTTAAGTTTTCGGCGGCGATGTCTTTTAAAACTAGTGATCCTCTTTGGTTGCCTTGGGATCTTTACGGTGCGGCTTTACTCGATATGCATAGGGAATCAGCGCGGAGGCCTCGTTTGTGACGGAATTCTGGTCACTGCGATGCCGTCTATGAATGTCATTTTAAGAGTGAGAGTGTGAAAGAATCTGTCGCACATGCTTAGCGCTGTCCTTTCTGTCATTTCATAATGTATTGAATCGGGTGTTCTTTGGTGTGAGAGACGTATTCCCTTTGAAAAATCCTGATAAGGATTAGGATTTATTGAGCACGGGAGCTGTCAGTCGGGTGAGGAGAAGCTGTGATGATTTAGATTTTGTGAATGAAGAATATAGAGGAAACGCGTTCAATCGCCCTGATTCTCGGGTTCAACCACACTTATCTGCTGCTCGCTAATTTTTGCTACGGTATCTCTAAGTTTTGTATCTTTTCAAATTTTGTTATCATAAATTATGTAGGTTCAGTGGAAATAATATTTGATCCGAAGATTTCAAACAAAATGTTGCGCACTCTGCGGAATGATGTCGCAGTGATGGAGAATCATGTAAAGGGGGTATAAAACAATTTCACCGGAAACGTTAAAAAATGATGCGGTGCGAAAAATAATTATTTTTTTGTCAAATTTTGCTTGGAGTAACCTAGAAAAACCCTTTCAATAAAAAAATTCCAAACTGTAAATTTTATTACATTCTAATGTATTACTACCCGTCTAAAGAACATGACGTGACGTGATTGTAGGACGGTCTAAAGAAGCTATTAAATTAATTGATCAAAAGAGCCTGTAGGCGTTGCGTATTGAAAAGGGTTTTCTTTTTAATTTTCATTTCAATTTAATTAACCCCTCGCAATGGATTAAGGATAGAATTTAACTAATGGAATGAGAAACGGCTCCCTACTGTCTGTCTTGTCTGCTCACTACCTCGTTAGGGGCGCCACTTGGCATCGCGCGAGGATACAAAAGATCGGACACATTCCGGCTTTCTTTCTTTTTCATCGCACTCCTCACTCCTGGAGAGCATTTTAGGCTGCCATCTGGATTAGCCGGACCGTAGCATTGCACTTCCGAGCGAGGCATAAATTAGGTTTCCTTTCCAGTTAGACGTGGATACTTTTCCCGTCCATTATCGGGGAAGTTTCCAACCGAAAGTTCGGAGCCCTCGCAGGGCGCTCGCCTCGGAAACCGTCTCACCCAACCATTCCTTCTCCCATAAGCCTCTTCGTCGTCCCATACCCCAGCAGCCCTCGCCTCCCACTTTCTTCTCCTAATGCCCGGATAAAAATGATCCGTGTTCATTTCAAGAGATCCCCCCCCCCTCCGCCATAACTAAGTTCGTGAAGTTTTAATGCGCGTGACGTCAGAGTGGCGCATGGCCTTGAGTAAAAAGGAACGTCTCTCCTCTCTTTCCTCAAAACCCCCCTCCTTCACTCCCTCCCTTCCTCCACCACGCGTCCATTCCCTCGGAAAGTTTTCGCGAGTTGATCTTGGAACCGATGATGTCGAACTTCGCCCGCTGCAGTGCCAGAAGCTGTAAATATTTAACGCGGTCGAGTTTGTGCTGGTTCTTTTCGTTTTGGGGATGGTGGCGACGACGCAGCCAGCATTTTACCTCCTCTCTTGGATCCCATTTAATTATCTTTTATTATTTCGTCTTCCTCTCTTTCTCTCCCTTTTGCCCCCCCCCCACCTCCACCACCTCCCTCCTATCGCTCCTTTCACCTCCAGGCCCTTCCTCGACTTCGAAATTAATACTCTGTTTGGCGAAGTTAGATGCCACCCATCCGTAATGAAAATCTCCTACTTAGTCCTCTCCTGTTTAATCCCTTAAATCATTGAATCATCTTATCCCTTGAATTACTCCTCGCGGAGGAGTGCAATTGCATTTACCTCTTTTCCTACTAGTTAAGCAGGGAGAGGAAAACGACTATTTAAATAGTTCATTTCGGCACAAGGTCGTGAAGTCGGTGGTGTGGTTTCAAGGAGTCGCGAATTTTTTTGGGGTCCAAGTCTGAGTTGGGCTAATAACCTTCCCGAATTAAATTTCGTACCACTTAATTTTCACTTGCACGTGGCCCTTTTGCGACGCTGTATTCATGTTGCTATGGGGTGGGTGGAGCTTACAGCTGTCCACCGAAAGGTCCTTGGTTCAGATCCATTGGGGATATTAATCCTACGGAAGTGCTCAACCCAAGATGTGAGTTTTGTTTAGGATACTCGAGCTTTCGTGGTAGCTTCAGATTGCACAGTAAAAGGAGCTGCCCTCCCCATGCCCGAATTTCATACGCTATAGTGGCACTGGGCGCAAAATTTTAGCGTAATCGAAATATCTAAAATATTCTAAATAACGATTGTATATAAATCTTATTCATGCGTCAGATTGATGCAAAACCTGTGTAAGATCGAACATATTATTCCTTTCCTTGAAATATTAAAATATTTAAACCTACAAGCAGGAATCGTTTCGTCCAAAATGTTTGAAGAAAATGTTCACTTTACGTAATAAAAATGTTTTATGGTAATCCCTTGAATCTGATTCATTTCGCTCGATCAAATTAAACATTTTTCTACATTCCCAGCCTCCAATCACAATTTTTCAAAATTCATTGTAAATAAACTCCATCATTAAATTCTGTAGCTCCTTCCGTGCTTCATTGAAACGAAGTTCGTCGATTAATTCTTCATATACTACACTGCAGATATCTGATGCAGCAAGAGAACCTTTTGAGGTTTTTTACCTTTTAATAATAACGATAATGTTATTTATGCTTGTTTAACTACATATTACGGCTTATTATGTCATAAATTGACCAGCTCTTAATATTTCTTATGAACTTGATGTAATACGTATATGTTATGTCAAAGCAAATTAGTGGGAAATATTTTGTACATTTTTAAAATGATAAATGAGTAATAGGCAATTAGTCGTACTTTAGCCGTCTCCTTACGGGTAAGTTCCCTTTATTGTGCATGTATTTGTAATATCTCTTGGATAGAAGCCCGAGAAGCATTTTGTGTTCGCACATTTGTTCTAAATAGGACGTGCCCGTGAACGATACATTATCTGTTCCTCAGGTGATCTCTACCAACCCCTATTAAATCAGCTTCGAGTTAATAGCATTTTTTGACATTGGCTCGTTTGAGTATTTCAGTACCAAAATTCTCCTAGTTTAGTAATTATATGGTAATTTGTACTGTCATGCACTCACAACGTAAATAGGGTTTGCAGTATCGATTGAAATTTTCCACTTAGCCTTTTCCAATTTTTCTTATCAAATTAAATGTGATTTATTAAAAACTAAATTCCTGAATTTATTTTTTTCGAGGTGTTATCACTAATAACGGGAATATCAATTTTGAACAAGACGTGTTCATTTTAAAGAAACTGCGAGAGATTCCATGACAGTAACTTTCAGCGGAGTTATTAGCTAATGCGCATTGCGATGCAATAATTTCAAAGTGTAAAAAATCCTTGACCTGGATCCGGATTCGTATTCCGGTGAAAGCGAATGATTTTTTTTAACACTATGAAAATGTCTATATTTATTCATCTATATTTACATTTTCCTCTTCAAATTTATCTCCATCAGGTATAATTAGCTTTTACCAAAGTTAATTTAGTCCTCAAAACATTTGTAGAACGCACTTTTTGGTAGAGCTTTCAGCTTACTCAGCGGTTGTGTTTTTCATCTTATCTATATTCGTAAGGCGCTGGCCTTTCGATCGACATATTCCAAAGCCAATTTCCTCCGTGGGCTTGTCGAGTTTGGATGCTCGACCTTTGGGACTTCCCAGACGCCCGATGACGAACCATGAGTGGCTTATTCCAGTTACAGACGGACCTCCGTATACTTCCGGAGGAGGAACTAAGACGATTCATGCTGTAATTCAGTCCGGATTCAATTCAATAAAAATATTCGCAATTATGCATACGTAAACATTTTAAATGTAATTCCGAAGGGTTCAAGTGCTATCCAGTCGTTTCCCCAATATCTTTTCTGAAAGCGAGTGGAAAAATGTGCCCGTACTCCTTAAAGAAATGAGGCTTTATAGGCGGGTCATAGTTAGATCAAATGAAAAAGTAAAAGATGTATTTTTCTTAGTAGCTTGACCATAGTAATAATGTTTCGAGTATTCGGGCCCAATCGGAGAAGGCGTTAGGGAATTTAAATACGAAGTTTTAGTGCTTTTAAATGTGAAAGTCGAGGCAAGAAGAAGGCATTGGAGAAAGTAATTTATGATCCCATCGATTCAAGGGGACGGCAACCAGACTTGAAAATTTCATAAAGGTTCAAGACGTTTTGAGTTATTTTTTCGCACGAAGAAATTTGGTAAATTTTTGCGTATCTTCATGGAAGTGATGTAAAATAAATGCCAAACGTGGTGGTATTCCACAGTGTATAGTATATTTGTACAAATTATATTTTATTTTGCACAAATGTGACTGCTTTTAAGGTATGAAGTCATCTGTACCAAAAAGTGATTTATTGAGATTTAATTAGATACGAGTATATCTGCTGCTTCAGATGTCTTATTAAGGTGAAAACTTGTGCAAATAAAACTGTGGAGAAGTACCATCACGTCTCTCACGTCTTTGGACGTAGCGATTAGTTGAAATCACGATAATCCGATGTAAAATTTCTCAATCAGCAGATTACTACTCCCGGGAAAATGAGTAGAGATAGACTCCGATATTAATTGATTTTAATAATGTTTTCGGACACAACCAAGGAAAAACGTCCCAGATTCGGATTTATGGACCCTTTGGTAATAAACCTTTACCTTTCATCATAATGCAGATTCCTAAAAATAACACCGCAAAATACTGTTTACAAAAAAATACTTCCTGCCCCATGTCACGAGGGAAGGTTAGTGATGTAATGTAAATTTTCATTACTTAACGAGGAAAGACGATTTTTAAGTAAAATATAATAATTCATCATTTACACGTACCATGGTTATCAATAAATCGTCAAAGTTTGCATGGTAGTATTATCTTTCCACATAAGGGTGGAATTTCACTAAGTTAAAGGCTTCTAAGGTCAACTTCATTTCACTACGTAGATGAATTCTGATCCAAAGTAATGTGTTTTGTTTCCACAGTTTATCAAAACTTTGGGATTACCGTTATAATCTACTGTTGCAATGTTTTTACAGAAAGTATGAGTACGTATCTTTCGTCGATTACGATGAAAAATTGCAGTGGAAGCTGCTATGGATTCATAATTCAAAGACCTGTGTTCACTGTCATGATAGGGTAGTTTTTGCTATTTTTTAGCCGTCCCTGAAATTTTTTTTCTCCGTACAATCAGTTTCGTTTGTACGACACTTCAAAGAGTCGCAAATCTTACTTCGCACTTGACGTTAATCTGTGGATTCCTTGTAGCTTTTCGTCGAGAGTATGATAATGAATTACTCTTAACACCTGCCTAATGCTTTCCAAGTCATGCGAGTAATCGTGCTCTATTCCCAATTAAATTTGTTTATTAATTTTTATGGTTATATCGAAATGCGTGCAAATGCACCTGATTCGAGTACTTCATCATTCTGAGTAATTTCTCCTTGCTGTAATTAACTCATGTTTGGAGAATGTTATGTTTCATAACTTTATTTTTATTCTCTTGTCGCGGATAGGTTTGCATGTCAATTCGTATTCTAGAACGTTCAGTTCATGGTTTGTCATGCCTTTTAAAGCGGGAGAAAATTTCAGGAACGCATGGGCGGTCGCTTTGTTCTGGATAAATCAATACGGGGGTCACAGCGAACCTTGCTCATAGACGGGCGGGTAGGATTTTAGCGAAGGGAACAAGAGGAAGTTTTCGTTCGGGGAGGGCTTGCAATCCACCTCGAGCGTTCTGGTGATATTTCCGTCGGTTTTAACGAAACACGTCTTCGTCGCGGAACAAAATAACCATCTGGCGTTGATGTATTCGCAAGTTGGAAACGAGGCGATAAATCTCTCCGAATAGAACCCGGGGCATTGACACTGTAAAAATAAGCATGATTTCGGTGATGGTTTCAGGTGCGGGAAAATTAAAACAAAAATAAATAAACTCTGCTTCTGTCATCAGCACTAGCTTAGAAACACGGCTTTTTTCAGCTAAACCGGCAGGTGTAACATTTTGCAGAACATTTTATAGTGTTGCGAAAATTCATTAGAAACGTAATCTGTCATAATCTCGGGTTCATTTGGAATTCACTCTTTTACACGGTAACGTGCGCGAGTTTTCGTAAGTAAGCTTTTATTTCGGGATGGGAGAATGGTAGAAGGGCGTTGGGAGAATTATCCGTGTCACAATCGCCTGGATAAATATGCATTTCTCGTCTCTCAAGGCAATAGAGATGTTGGAACGCCAGTCATTAATTGCACGCGCCAGAAATTCCGTCCATTCGTTCCATCGCTGGCTCTCCCTGCCTTCTCCGGCGAGGAATTGATTTCTTTCGAGGGGCGGCTCCCCCGAGTGGCACGCAGAGACGCGCGAGGCCCCTCGTGCCTGGCTGATGAGCTGGCTTGCCGTGCCATCAAGAGGTGTGACATCCATTGGGAATCTCGTTATCCGATGCTTTCCCCACCTCGTAATTTTTAAAGCTGTATCACGTGCGTCACGGCGTAGCGACGCGCCGATTGCATCTTGTCACTTGTTTCAGTAGATTGTATTTTATTTGCTCAAAACGCATGGAAATTAATGCACCGAGGCCTCGACGAATCTGAGACTAATTGGAAATAGCCCAAAAATCAATGCGTTTGTTGATTGCAGAGCTGGAGAGTGAAAAATGGAAAGGGATCTGCAATTTCCTATAAGTGTCAGTCCCTGCATCAAATGCCTACTCTTTGAAAAAATTGGACAAATCGAATAAATGCTGGTTCAAGAGCGACGGTATGGTATTACGAAGGAAAACTCCGCATCGTAAAAATCCGCCTTGAAACGACACAAATCGTCGCAAAATTTTACGTTACGGTGACCGGATCACCTGAAGACTCAACGCTATACCTACACTCATTACAAAGGCATTAATTGAGCAATTCAAGGACGACATAGAGGATAATTAGGCATATGGTTGCAAATTCATGAGGGTCGTACCTCGTGTGGGTAGATTTAAATCTCTTTCTCGAACGATTCCAGACCACAGAGCGTAAACATGGAAACAGTGTGTATAATATGAAAACAATTCTTCCTTTCGCGTAGCTACTTCGTTCCTGATTTAAAAAACCTTGTTATTTTTAAAAACGAACACTATACAGCAAGAACTTCCTCCGGATCAACCTCGAAAAAATAACCAAAGAACTTCGTGATGTAATAATTTTGTATTATATTGTAAAATCACCGTAGTTATATTATTATATTATTATTATAAAATCACCGTATATATATTGTAAAATCACCATATATTATTGTAAAATGACCATAGAAGTTTGAAACAATGGCTAAAGAAAATCTCCCCACTCTGCAACCCCCTTACACGCCCTCAGCATGGCCTCCTTAGCCCCCTGTTAGCAATGACGTTTTACCCCTCTCCGCCGACCCAATATAATGATGGATGGAAAAATGTTACGGTTACACGGGGGCGATGGCAATGCTTTGTTTTTACAAGAAGCCTTATACGTTCACTTCCATCGATGTAATTAGCCTCCGGATGAATACCAAATAGTTGTGGCCCCAAGCTGCCGAAGGAATCCCGACCTTAGAGTGGGGCAAAATGCAGACCTTGCGTATGTTGAAGGTTGTGATAGGAAGGGGAACGTTAAATAAGCAGTGTAGAAGAAGGAAGAGAGTGCTCTTTTAGAAAGCATGAGTGGTGGATTAAGTTACGAAGATTTGTTGAAAGAAATACCGTAGGGCAGGGAAAAGGGATGATCTCGCGATACTTACGAGTAAACAGTCGTTCGGGACCGCCCGAAACGTAGCTTTAAATAGGTAGAATACCTTGAGTGATAGAATCCTCGAGGAAAGTGATACTTTTGAAACATGTCCAATGTTTTTTCTACGACTATGCTTTGCCGTGTTGATTCATGCCGCTTAACTTCGTAGACTCCGGGGCCAGTGCAATGGCGGGCAGCGAGGGCCACCTCCGCGGACAGTCGCCCGCCCATTGTCCCCTCACTCACACACACCTGGTGAGGCAACGGAATTCTTGAATGGCTAAATGCGTCTGGCGAAAGAGCTTTCCCAGGATTTCTAAATCTCTTCTCCTTCGGTTGTATCTCGCGGCTATTTTTAATCTTTGACTGCACCGTGAGGAACTCTATTGTTCGAGCAACACTGTTCTTCATTCTCCCCTCGAAGTTTTCAAATTGATGTCCTCAAACCGTCGTTCAACCTCTCCCGGGCCACGTCACCCACGGATGCTAGAGCTCGGAGGGAACTCGTGGATGGAGAGCAGATTTCCATAACAACTGGATGTGAAAATAGCTTCGCTGTAGTATTTGGGAATATCGTAAACCATAAATAGCCAGAGGAATTGAAATAGGCCCATGGAAAACATGGAGAGTTCGGGGAAAACATTGGAACACCTTAAAATTCTGTCAGTTGTGGATAACGCCTCATGTTATAACAACTCTTTATGACTGCGGTTATACGTATTAAATTTCCGATTGGTTGGCAATTTTCCTAAAACATAGCTGCAAGTCGTCGTCAAGATTTCGAACCAATATCCGCGTGGAAAATTTGGAAAAGTTGGCACACTTGAAAAATCCATACGACGATGACATTGAGCGGGCGAGCAATGTACCCACCACCTTTTCATTCATATTTAGTGGACAATGTATTTTCATAATTTAGAGCCTAGCATTTTGTGGTTAAAAAACTTGTTGTTTAGGCGATGGCCATTGATTTAAGAGATTTTAGATACATCCACAGACTACCCTCCAATCCACAGCTGATGTGTGTTACAGGATGTGGCACCACGCTATCAAAATCATTTATCACAAAAATATTAGGAACTAACGCAGAATTTATAGAATTCAAGCGGTGGAAATAATTTTCTACAAAAAGCTCTTCATGTACGAAAGTGAACAAAATGGTACTCTCAAAGCATGCGAATCGTTCTGCTCGTAATAGCGATGGTACAAAAATTATGTTATTAGTTAGGTAGATTTACGACAAAAAAGCGATGTTATCAGAACGCCAAAAAATGTTGGATTGCGTGAAGACGAACGAGGTAGATAAGGTTGGGCGTGAGAGAAAGTTGTTGGGGAAAATGTATGGGATGAAGGTTTATCATAAGAAAACGAAAGTAATGGTGTGCTCAAGGAGTCGGAAGGCTAAATGAAGCATGGAGTAAGAGGACATAAGCCATAGCGGGTGAATCAATTCGCGTACTTCGGCATAATTTCCGGTAAAATGGGCGTGATGGTTTGGTCATTAGGGAAGGAATTGTGTTATCGAAAGTAACGTTTACGTTGGGGCGGGAATTGATGACGGGGGCTCCAAGTGAAGACGGAAGGAACGGATGAGAGGGGGTTGTGGTGGTGCGGAGCGTAGCGTTCACTCTGCCCATCCATAAACTTTGTCGTTGAGAGACGTGGAAGAGCTTTCTGGAGACTTCGGAGATGTGGGTGAGGGGAAAAATGGAAAAAAGTGATAAAGATACTGGGGGAGACGGAGAAGTGTCAAGGGGAAGATAGGAAGTTTTCGGGGAAAATTCGAATAAGTCAGAAGAAGTAGACGGATGAAGTATGAGAGGTGGTGGAATGTTTAATAGAAGGGAGAATGTTTGAGAAAGAATAAGCATTTGTGACGGCATGGAAGGGGGGTGTAAACTGTGGAGATGAAGGCTGGGGTGTTGGGGAGGAAGGTGCTCGATGTTTATATTATGCTGATGTTTCAGAAGTCCACAAGTTCGTGTAACTGTTATCAGGGACCAAGAAAAAAAACCTTTCCTTGCGTGGGAATTTATTCTAAGAGAAAGGGAAACCTCAGTGGGGCCAATCGAAGTTCTGGTTCAAGTTCTATAATCATTTCTCGATATGTTACTAATGTCGATTCGGCCATTCTGACCAAATTGTTATCCACGCAGGCACATAATTTTACTAAATTCCGCGGATGCTTCCGTTTGATGATTCCGGTGGTGATACAACTCTGATTCCCAAGCAGTCAGAGTTTCCTTTTTTATGCTGATAATTTCCATAAAAATTTCACGATCAAGAGACGTTCGTGATCGATAGAGAATCAAATCGTTGGATTAAACGATAATGCCGGTGTAGCATCGATTATTATCGAATGCAATCGACCAGTTTTCAACTTGCACGTTTCTCAATTATCGACGTTCACATTCCGGACGAAATGTTGCCATTACGTCGTCAAAAATCGAGTGATAGGATCAATCGTAAACCTCTATTTGTTTTGATCACTGTGTACGAAGTGTACGTTGCGGGACCCTGATCGTTGAGTATTAAACCTTTAGGTTTTTGAAATGCTGAGCCTAAAGTTGGTCTGTTCATTTAAAGTTTTCATAATAGATGCTTTTGAATTCTCTTTGCCCCAGCAGTTTAGCACTAACAGCATGTGCTCGTATACTTTTTGGGGTAAGTAGGGATAAATATCCATATTTTAAAACCCGGAAGCAACTGGGCACGTACAGTGCTGTAGGGAGAAGGCAATGCACGCCAGCTAGAGAGATTGCTCCCATCGGCGAGGAGGATGGTGAGAATTTTTTTGGTGCGATAATAACCTCTGATGCATTTGGAGTTAGGTAATTTAATTAAAAAGATTCTAATTTCTTTCCATTCCTCCGCCTTTGGAGACCGCCCAGTTCGTATAAGGTTACTTCGATTACTTTAATTTAAGCCCCTACTTAATTCCGCTGAAATTTGGGCACTTTTAAAGTCTTCATTCTTATTCCTAGGTTGAGGAAAAGTGCTTTAAACACAATTTCGTCCCAAGGTTAAAATATTAATATGCTTTTATCATAAATAATAGTTAGTGGCAAATGTTTCATACACGAGGGGGCTTCGTAAACTTTTAATTATTATTAAAAATAATCGATATTAATATTTGGTAATCTATCGGTTAAAGTAGGTTTTGGATGGGCACAACTGCCAAATAAATATTTGTTTCTCCTAACAAAACACAACCCAACAAGTAATCGAAATAGAAACTTTTAGAAATTTTATTTGTTATTCTTAAGACTTCCCTGCATAGTCACCGACTATCCAGTGATACATTTCTTGACGCGTGTCTTGACCTTTCGGAAACCGTCGTTTTACAACTAAGCAGATTGTGCCGGAAACCATTGTTCCATCTCTTGAACTACATCATTTTTGTGCCGTGGTCGCGATTGCAGGCCGCCGCGTGTTTACTTCTAAAAAGGGGTCGTGGCACCCGTCGTGCTAACACTTTTGGCATGTGTAGTTCTTCATGAATAATTATCCACATACTGCCGTAACTAAGATCAGTCTCATCCATATGGATTGTTGCTCTATGGTCTTATAGGATGAAGTTCTCCACTTTCTCCACAGTGGCAGCATCGTCCGTGAGTGATGTTTTTCCAATCTAGTATCGTCTGTTCGGGACAAGTGGCCTGTTTGAAAATTCCTTTTCCACCTCAAAACTGTGTCATCTCACGGGCTATCATTTCCAGAAACAGGTATCATTTCGTGGATTTCCGGGAACCGCAACTTTCAAATGAAGGAAGTTAATCACACTGCGAGCCCCCATCTTCTCCATTAAGCGAGTTACTCCAATCGACGGATTCCTGAATTAAAACAAATCTATATTAATAGCTTTAATTTACAATATGCGTATATAAGGGCCAATTATTTCGCAAAATAAATTTTATCCAGATGTTCCGGTTATTTCTTAGTAATATTACTTGTAACGATATCCCCACGTACATTGTTCTGTGTCATTCTGATATTTAGAACGCACTGTTTAGTCCATCGTAGGCAATTTCAACTGACCAACAACATAGCTCAAATGTCTTTTGGGCAGATGAGGTTAGAGCTCACCTTGTGAAAAGTTTGTGAAATTCGCACATCTGGTTAGGGGAACTAGTTCCTTCCTCAGCGTTGTCTGGAAAATTTGGAATATGCCTATGATATTTGCGATCCTTGGAAGAAACTTTGGCAAAAAGAATCAGATGAAGTCCGGAGAAAATCGGCCAGATTCGTCACAAATTGTTACAACAAGAAGACGAATATGACAGGCCTTAAAGGGGAATTAGCCTGGGAGTCGCTTGAGATGCGAATAGAACAAGCGAGACTTTTAGTAAGGTTCAGAAGAAATGAGTTGATGAACCATACTGGAGGAATTGTAATGGAACCAAAGTATTTAGGTCGATCAGACCACAAAGATAAGATAAGGGTGTTAATCTCCAGTACAGATAGATACAAATACTCGTTCTTTCCCTGGACAATCAGGAATCATAATAGTAAGAAACCGAAGTCTTATAGAAATATTAAAAAGAGTCGATTTACAAGTCAGGGCAAGATTAAACAATGCGTCGACAAAAGGTATATTCGTAGTTGCATGGCAATGTTAATTGATAGTATATGTATTTCCTTGCGAGTAAGTTAAAGAGTGTTTCGCATGAATATCGCATTCGCATCTATAGTTGTAGTTTTTCATGAATATGTTGGTTTTGCATGCGGTTTTATTCTCATTTACGGATGGTGACCTCACACCCGCCGCTTCACACCATTGCGGCGGATTACGGGCGTTGTGTAGATGTAGATGTCTGTGGTCTCCGAGGAAGATCTGCGGCCAGAAAAAAACGGCAACGGCTTGGACAAATTTGAACTCTTGACTTTTAAAAGCCCAGTATCAGCCGATTGATATACCCGTTTGGTTATCCAGCCCCTTTGTAGATAGTCTAATAGGAAATATAATTGACGTGATGTCCCCCTGCCTTCCTCAATGTTACTTTAAACGTGACACTGTCATTAAAACGGCTCTGGTAAGAAAGTAGTAAAGATAAAATAAAGTGTAAGGAGGGATTGACGAACCAAGTGCTAAGCATGCTTTTGAAAGAGGAAGTCGTTCAAATCGTAAATTTAAAAGACTTGGGAAAAGTGTGTATGGGTGATTTTATGAAGTAATGGAATGTTGAAGGACGCGATAGAAAGGTGTTAGGGCGTTTGGCAAGCCAGGTGGAGTAGGGAGAATAAAGGGCATTTTGAAAGCTTGAAGAGAGATAAGAAGTATGTGGAGCTGAAAAACGATTCAGATGTTTGGTATTTATGTTTCACGGTGCCCTGAAATGTTACTCGTATATGTAAGGCTACGGAATCTGATCCCTACCCCGTGACATATACGTTACAACCTAACAGGCACCGCGGAGGCTTGTGGCAGGGGGTGTGAGGAACTAATCATTTCTCATGTGAATTCAGGTGATTGAAATGTGTAATTTGGATGAAAACAAAGTGTCGAAACGGGTGATTGTAGAACAAGTTGAGTACTTTCAGGCGTGATGTGGTGGAATTCGAATATAATGATATCCTTGACAAAGGCATAAAATTAGACGCAATGGAGCAATTTTTTTCTTTTTACCTGAGGATGATGTAATACATCGAAACCCGGTCGTACAATTTAACTTATCCAGTGGAAAATTGTTACTATCTGTTCTTTATATACTGGGTGATTGTACAGTTCACCCAATACTAAGCCCGACACCGTGTGAAATTCACACAGAACCATTGCCCATCGATCAGTCGCCCAACGCTCTACCTCGGGACTACCGATGTCAGGGTACAGTTTCTTTGACCATTGTTATTTGGGCCCTTTACCTTGTTCCTGTTGCTATCGTTAAATGTGTGAGGGAAAAAATAGTGTATACATCTCTCGGAGTCGCATTTTTCTTATCTGGCCAACGCACGCATGGGATCGTCCGCGGATTCCCTATCGTTGTCTCCAGCGAATTCCTCATTCGTTCCCGTCGAAAGCTTCAATCCGGCGCGTCCGTTTCCCCCAGGGGTCAGGAAAGGAAACTTCATTCTCAATGGGGGTATCACGGCCCTTCATCTATCGGTCCTACATGCAGACGGTGTCGCCCAGCCGATCGTCCGTTGAGAAGCTATCCCCGGGGATCGGAGGCTTCGGCCGGGGATGAGAGCGGTGGGGGTGGGAGCCCGTCCTTAGCGACTCGTTGTGGTGGCGATGGGGGAGAAGAGAGAGATGATAATGGTCCCTCGTTGAGATCGCGGGATAGGCGCTGCGGAGGAGGGGAGGCCGAATGGAGCAGTGGCGGTCGGACGAACCCTCCCCCGCGCTCTCTGCATGCTCGTCGCGTTGCCCGCGCGTCCGGGCAAATTCTTGGCGCAGGAAAGATTTTTTTCTCCCTTGCCATCTATGGTCGTCAAGTTGAGGCTTTCGAGGACACAGACAATTCTTTCTCATGATATGACCGTGGTAGATACCCGATGTCCGTTGATTAAGAAAACTCTCGTGCGTGACACGTGTGCTGGATTTGTTGCGCTCGCCCACCGTTTTGCGGATCGAACGCTGTGTTTCCATCGGATTTCCTGGTTATTTTCGAAAGATAAATGTGTAAAACGTGTGTGTATCCTGTATACTATGCGCAATTCAAAATGATAGGACTGTAAAAATGTATGGTTTAATGAAATTAGGAAATTGTTGGTCGGTATTGCTATCAGTGGAAGATACTTCTAAGTGATATGCGTATGTGTATAAATATGATTGTCATATTTTAGCATTTTCATCGTTCAGTGGCCATCTGGATGTGTACTAAAGGCTCTTAGACTCAGATAAGGAGGTCATAGACCTCCTTATCTGGCCACGACTCAATATATCCGTCTTATCGGAGTTAATGCATCTTTGCATGCAAGTTGAACCAAATCCCTCACTTGGCTCAGTATCTGAATAGTTCTTCGGTCTCGGAGTTCCGAAGTACTAGAAGTTGAACAATTTCCTTACATATTGACTTAGAAGTCCGCTGTATGGAAGGGATGTTTATCCTTAGTTTAGTCATGTACGTTAAGATGTGATACTTCGACGTATTTGCGTTTTTCCAATTTTTAACTTATTGTAACATGGAAAATTGGGCATAATACCTAAGGATTAGGAGAACTTACGAAAAATAGTACGGTTTACCGTTCATGGAGAGGTATACGTGTAATTGAATGAACAACTACCACGGCTCGAATTTAAGAAGAGATAGTTGCTGTTCGCGAACGTAATCGTTTCTCATTTTTCCCTTTTTCGATAGTCAGTTGATATTTCTCCAGTCAAATAATTGCGGTACTTTAAAAGTGAGGAATGGGTACGATGCCAACACTTACTTATCATTATTATATGTACGTCATTGCCGTTTTATGTATTCCTTCCGAAGCAATGGATATCCTCTTACCAATTAAACCATCTCTCATAAACTTTCTGACATCGTTTTCCAGAGCTAATGTCACTTTCCTCGAGAGTGGCTGGTGTCGAATCCTTGCTATCGACAATCATGTGCTCTAATTTTTCTAGCAGTGATTTATAACGGTGGCCACAGCTTTTAACCGAGCCATCTTCACCCTATCTCTCGAAGCTTTTCTCTGGCACCCCCATACGTTATCCCGAACGCGTCGCCGTGGCTTGGAAAGTGACAAAGAACAGATTTCTCTGGATTGCGTGTCACGCAATTTGTAACTAAGGTGAAGCGACACTCGAGCGCTATCAGGTGCGTCTTAAGGGGCTCAAAATTGATACTGGCGCATTTGTTTACCTCAAGTAAGTGTCATCAGTCTTAGTAAGAAATCCAAGGATTTGCTCCAGATGTGCCCCTCCTTTCTCTGTCACCCTAATTCCTAAGTGAACCACACCCGAGTATGTGTAGGAATTCGCAACCCCACAAATTGCAAAAGCAGCTTATCAATGCGGGTATTATTTGTATCCACGTACGTAGAATTGAAATTAAATGTTTACTCTTTCTCCTTTACAGAGCAAAGAGTGAAGAGGAAATTTATTAGCACCTGATTATCAGTGAACTTATGTTTGATATATTTATATTCAAACATACACAATAATCTCCTTAATAACGCTGTAGTATTCTATATCAAAATAGTTGAATACTTATACAGGTATATTAAGGGGCGAATAATTAATATACATAATATTTTGTATTCACTTGTTGCTATAATTTTGCTTTTTCGAGCGCCATCAGGTGTGTATCAGCCATGTGTAACAATGCAGCGCCTCATTACACGTATGTGTATGTATGTGCGTGTATATATATATATATATATATATATAATTATTATTATTATTGTTATTATGCACTCTACCGGTTAAGATCGGTTTTGAATGGACAAAACTACCAAATATCTACCTAGTTCCTCCTAACAAAACACAGCCCAACATTCTACTGTAAAAACAAGTCCCTCTGTGTACTTCCTTTCTCCCATCATTCCATCCAACATCCCTATCCTGTTTCTGCCCTTTCCTCGCTTGCCTAACATTCTCCCCTCTATTACAGTCTTCAACGTCCCACTGCCGGTCAATACCCCCTTCATCCACTTTTCCTACCTCCATAGGATTTCTCCCAACAAACCCCTCTCTTCGCCCACCATACCAAGTACTTCCTCATTTGTTTTCTTCTCTGTCCATTTCACCTTCTCCATTCTTCTCCACACCCACATTTCAAAAGCCTCCAATCTACGTCTATCCTCTTTCTTCAATGACCATGTTTCTGCACCATACAGAGCTATACTCAATATCAAAGTTTTGGCGAGTCTTTTCTTAACATCCTTACTCAACGTCCCTCTCATCAACTCCCTCCTCCTTGAGAAAGCCTCTTTGCCTGTCGCAATTCTTCTCCTTACGTCCTTACTACTTTGACCGTGTTGGTCCAAAACATTACCGAGATACGTAAACTGTTCGACCAGCTCTAGCTTTTGCCCTCCTATTTTAATGTTTAGATTAGCCTTTTTCTTTCTAGAAAATCGCATAACCTTTGTTTTATTAATATTGATTCTCATCCCATACCTGTCGCACTGAATTTCCAATTCACTCAGCAATGCTTGCAACCCGTTGGCTGACTGACAAACTAAATCTTGGTCATCAGTAAACCTAACTGATTTTACGAATTTCCCGCCCACTTTCATTCCTACCTCCAGTTCTTCCCATGCTTCTTTAATCATTTCCTCTGCATATACTACCTTGATCAAAAATTTCCCGGAATTTATTCAGAAAATTAAAAATACAAGTTTATTCATCTAAATCTATATTGTCCCCTTCAAAGTAATCCCCATCGACTGCAACACACTTATGCCAGCGCTTGATCCAATCCTCGAAACATTTTTTATATTCGGTTTTCGGTATGTCCATCAGTGCTTCCTGCGATTTTTCCATTACTTCCTCTCGGCTGCTAAAACGCGTTCCCCGTAATGGTTTTTTAACTCGATTGAACAGAAAAAAGTCACAGGGAGCCAAATCAGGTGAATTCGGTGGCTGTTGGATGGTATTTGTTGCATTTTTCGTCAAAAAATTACGAATAATGATAGCACTGTGCGACGGTGCGTTATCATGGTGCAAAATCCACGAGTTTTCTGCCCACATTTCTGGTCTCTTTCGGCGAATTGCTTCACGCAAACGTCTCATAACGCCCAAATAATACTCTTTGTTTACTGTCTGTCCTTCTGGCAAAAATTCATGATGCACTACACCGTTGTAATCCATGAAAACCGTCAGCATTGCCTTCTTTTTTGACTGAAAACGACGTGGTTTTTTTGGTCTCGGCTCATTTGGTGAACGCCATTCACTTGCCTGATGTCTGGATTGCGTGTCGTACTCATAAACCCACGTCTCGTCTCCAGTAATGATCCTTTTGATGAATGTGGGATCGGATTCAGCCTCGCAAATCATGTCTTTTGCGACGTCAACACGGTCTCTTTTTTGCATGAAATTGAGGTCTTTTGGCACCAACTTTGCTGCTACACTACGGAAACCCAAATCATTAACCACAATGTCTTGGGCGGATCCATAGGCAATGTTCAAGTCCTCCGCTATTTCTCTGATGGTTAATTTGCGGTTATTGACCAACATTTCTTTTACTTTATCAATTTTTTCACCGACTTTCGATGTCGATGGTCTGCCACTGCGTTCATCATCTTCGATTGACTCACGACCACTTCTGAACCGCTCGTGCCACTGGTAAACGACTGTTTTTTTTAGAGAATCGTTGCCGAAACACTTTTCCAACATTTCCAACGTCCGTGCGCCACTAAATCCGTTTTTTACGCAAAATTTAATACAAGTTCGTTGTTGCAAATTTAAATCCATTTCTGAAATTGTAAAAAATCGCCAACACACACAGAGATAGATGTACTCTTGGCTACGTAACTTTTGCAAATGTCAAGTTATGACACTAAGATTTAAAGGGAATATCAACAACAGATTTCATATTCATATCAGACCAATTTAACAAAAAAAACAGAACTCAAATCGGAACGATGGGAGCGCCACACGGTGGTTATTCCGGGAACTTTTTGATCAAGGTAGTACGTTGACCAGCAACGGTGATAATGGGCAACCCTGCCCTACTCGTCTTCCTAACACTGCCCAACCGAACTCTCCGTTTCCCACTCGCATCTGAGCAGTCTGAGACGTGTACAGGTTGCGGATCAGCCTCCTGTCCCTCCAATCTATCCCTACTTTCTACAATATACTCATTAGTTTTTTCCAATTCACTCTATCAAACGCTTTTTCGAAATCTGCGAAACAGACAAATACGTCCTGATTGTATTCTACATTCCTCTCGATAGAGATCTCATTACTGTAAGGGCACACATATATATAACACAGTAATCAACCCGAAGGTCGGTTTGGTAGGCGATGGTAGAGTTCACCCAGTACTAAGCCTGACGGCGTGTGAAATTCACACATCAGGGTAGGGGGGCCAGTTCCTTTCCCATATATATATATATATATATATATATATATATATATATATATATATATATATATATATATATATATATAATTTCGTCGAAGTAACACGAAAGGGTTGAATAAAAAACTTGGAAGGAAAAAAACAATATAAGAACATATAAAAAGAACTAAATTCCGTCGAAATTATTAAGAAATGACGTGTGAGTGTTCCTTTATGTGTTCTTATATTGTTTGTTGCTGTCCAAGTTATATATATAAGTATATATATATATATATATATATATATATATATATATATATATATACATATACGTTTATATATATAATTGTATTTTTTTTATAAATATATGGTACGCAATCATAAATGTTAGCCATAGTTGTCTGGGTGAGCTTTTGCAACGCACGGTTGTGAGGAATGGAAGACAATAAGATGACCTTTTTCTCAAAGAAACGAACGAAGTTATTCTTGAAGTAATTTTTCAGGAGAGGTTGATGTTTGCTTTAATTCCATATGGTTGCTCTTTTGTATACATTCACTGCGGATAATCCCAAAATTCAGAGTGTATCTTTCGAAAATCATCGTGAAGTTACAAGTGATGTAGTTTAACAAGAGTTGGCGAGTGTCTGGAAACTTGTGTACTTGTATATACACACACGTATACGCAATGTGCCCCGCGAAGTTCTCTTTCTCCACCAAACCGTCCCCCTCCACCCCCGCTTCCCTGTATTCGCGCACCCGAGTGGTTTGCAAACATGTAGATGTTCCCCGTGTCCCAGTTTCGACGGAATCAAAAGTCTTCTCACCGTCCGTCCGTCCGGAAGTGTGAGACGCGTCGTTTCCATGTGGTGGCGTCTCGCAGTGCCCACTCGAGCGCTCTTACCCCGAAAATAACTCCTGGTTTCGCCTCTTAAGAAGCCTTCCTCCCGCTTCTCTTTCCTCTCGTCTCTCCCTACCCTCCTTGCGAGTATGCGCCGCTCGTTGTATCGCGAACAGATGAGAACCAAAAAAAAAGAAGATGGCGATGGAGTAAAATGGAATCCATACGGGCGGCGAAAAGCCTCGGGAATAGCGGGAGGGGGATCCTCTGGTGTGTGTGTGTGTGTGAGCGCGCTCGCTCTGCGGACTCCAGCGGGTCGGGCATTCGCTTGAGCCCGTTCCCTATATCTCTTCCCGGTGTAAGAGGGCTTCGCTGTGGAAGCGTGCGTTTGTGTGGTCGCTTCCTCGCCACAAGAGGGCCCTTGGGAGTCCCTGAGCGTTATGGCTGGCGCTACCGCCAGGGCATCCGTCTCTCCTACCTTGGTAGAAATTTGAAATTCTCTTCACAGCTGTTTACTCCCTCCGCCGTCAGCAGCAGTGTTGCCCTCCTTTAAAGCATCCCTTCTTCAACCCCCTCCCCCTGGCTTGTCGCCAGTTCTTGGACTGTCTAGATAATGTAATATGGTAACGAGTTGCCTCCTCAAGTGACTTGAACCATGGAAGTGGTACGACTAAGGGTTTCGCAATTAGTAGTATTGTAATTTCAAACAATTATCAAAATATGGATAATTTTGTTGGAGTTTTTATAAAATATTCTTTTTTGATCCAGAGGAGATTCTTTTCCGGCGAAATGATGACAAAAATTTCTTTCAGAGTTTTTTGATCCGAATCATATGGTGGAATAAATAGCTGATCGTCCGGAATTCCATATTAATAAACCTCTTGGCAGATCGGGAGTAGGTATCAATAAATTGATGTTATTTTGAGAATCCGAGGTAAAATAATTTGTTTCTGCTCTTTTAGTATTTTTATCGTCGTACCTAGTTAAACAGAATTTCTTTATAGATAACACGTCTCGGAAAATATTTTGGTCCATGAATTTTCGTATGCATTATGCTTAAGAATGTTTCTCCATCCAGTGCTGTTGAAACATTACCAGATATTGCTGCAGTGGTAATCAGAGTTTAGTTGCGCGTTGCAGTGATCTTGATGTTGGTTATTTTAATAATATCATCCTTGTCCTAGAAATCACTACAAAGAATCTACAACAATTTATGGTCTATTCAACGAAAATACCGAGCATACTTAACACATTTCTGGAAAGATTTAGATTTTTTCTACGTAACAACGTTTGAAATCGGTCTCATTGGATGCATTGTAGCGATGGCGATGTGGAATTGGAGTTAGCGTCTTTCCCACTTCATCCCAAACGTCTAGTAAAAATATCGAAATAGGTGAAAGCATGCGATCTTTACTAATCCTAAAAAGAATCCTGGGCCCAATATAGTTATTTCTCGTAAACCTCCCGGGGGAACACGAGCGCTGCGCCTTTAACTGTGATATCCGAGTGAGTACACGACACAGGTGGTGCCTGAACCTCTCACTAATGGCCTATTACTCGTCGTTGTGAAAGCGGAAGAGGTTGGCCTTCGGGCCTGACTGGCTGTTTACCTCTGGAAACAAACAGGACGTCGATAATGAATGGGAGAAGCAATTTACATCAGTTTGAGGTAAACCATAGTAAAGCTGATAAGTGAAGATAGCAAGGCGGAAATGCGATAGTGATTAAATTTACCAAATATTTAATTGGACACAAATGGGTGCGCCCCATACAGTAATTCTTGATTTCATTGCTTTCTCCAGCACGATGCCTCCCGATGTGGTTCGTGAAATGTTAGTTAGTCGATCATAATTTTCAGAACTTATAATCGATTAGCCGGATAATGATTTGCATTTACTAACCCTTTATTGCCTTGTAGGGATCTGGGTTGGGAAACTTTAGGTATGCGAAGACTCAGAGTTAGATTAAACATTTGCAAAAGTACCAAAAAAAAGTCCGATTACTGGAAAAAATACGATTTTTTGTGAATTTTTTGATTCGACACGGAAGAAATAGTTCAACTCCCCATTTACATCGACCGGACAGACAGTTGTCACAAAATAAAAGAGATAAGATTGCCGAACTGATAGATTCAAGCATTTGTCTTTCCCGCGTACCATTCGCGACAACCGCACAGGGGAGAAACACTTTGACAGAAATGGGTAAGCGCTGACTGAAATAGTTAGGAACGTACAAGTTACATTTCCCCTCAACGAAATGCCACCGCGATGCGCTTTTGGGCCGGGCGGCGGGGTGTAAATAAAGATGTAGAGCTAATGTGTTTGTGGAGTGTAGTCAGAGGAGTAGCTCCTAACGGTATAATATTCGCGTCATGGTTATAACGGATGTTGCAGGAATGGTTTCCGGTCGCCCCTCTTCCAAGGGCCCTTTCAGTGGATCGAGATGCCGCGTACGTCTGTAAGTGTTGATGTAGAAGTAGAATGTATGATGACCTAAGACCCCCTGCCACACGTCATTGTGACGGCCCACAGGGTAGTGTTTCGATAAAGATGTGTAAGTAGAGAGGGAAAACAACATTTGACGAGGATAGTTTTTGTCGAGGAAATCTAGATGTGGAGATTAAAAAGGGGTTTCACTCGATTTAACTTCCAATGCGACGGAAGACAGCACTCCTAATAGGGCTCTGGATTATACTGGCAAATCCTGTTACCTAGAGGATTCGAACCCGTGCCCTCGGGGTGGGAAGCCATTACATTAGGCCACTGCACCATTCCGATCCCCAATAAGAAGCAGAGGCCAGCATTAGTTCAGGAGGAAAACATTTTAAATATATTCTGAAGTGGTTTCAAGTAGCTGGGCAGATTTCATAGTCTAAGCTTACCAGTAACTTAAAGGAAGGCTATGCACAATGACGAAATAAAATAATTGTTTGAAAAGAACCTACCGTTTATTTTATTTCCTAGTCAAGTTGGAATAGTCGAGTTCACCTCAATTTTTTAGTAATTTCTTTAGTTCATTCCTGGCATTCTACCTAATAAAGGTAGGTTTTGGATGGTCCCTAATGACGTCCTACGTATCTCGAAGACTTCTTCTATTTGGACTAAATTATTTATTTTTTTTTATTTCGTCGTAACTTCTGCCTTCTTTCATTCTACTATAAGTTATTGTGAATTAAATTTTATTTTGGTTGAATTATACGTCATTTCCTGTGCTGTTTACCTGGGGCAGGTCTTTTTGTGAAAGTGGAATGATAAATTTGGATAAATGCGAGCTTCGTGAACTGCTATTCCAGCCTTTATCAATCGTAAAATCCCGTTGAAATGTTTCCGCCCAAAGAGATAAAAGGAGAAATTCATGGGACTCCATTTCCTGGAGAGATCTTTAAAACTAATTTCGATGTGGAGGCTCAAGGAGTTCGTGCATATTAAATTGCGGTTTACGGAGTCGTCGGAGGGAAAAGTGCTTCAAGGATTCTTCCCCGGGACAAAGCGATTTATAAGCCGCTTCAGTTTTTCTTGCCTAAAACTTAAGAAATTATTTCGTCTCAGATATTCATTTTGCGGACTTCAACCTGTCGTCTCCAGGACGCAAACTTTTAAGTAGGGTCATCATCTTCCTCTGTAAATATTTTATTTGGACTTGAAAATCTTGAAGTCAATACGGAGAAGGGGGTCGTCGCTTACTTAAACCTGTCTTTCAAATTAGCTCGCTCCCGTTAGTCCTCAAAACAAGCCTCGAAAGGAGCCGAAATTGTGTTTGTCTCCAACGAATTAAAATCGGTTCCATCTGGATTTATTAATTTGGTGTCCCTGGATAACTTGGTCTTTTATCTTTCGGCGTTAATTTTGGAGTACATGCGATGTGAATTTTAAAACATTCGACTTCGTTTTTTATTTTTTATTCTCATTGAAGGTTTTCTTATGCAATAAAAGAGAAGTCTACGTATATACCATCATTTTGAGATGACTTTCTTGCTCTTAATTCTGGATTTTATATTAACTTAGAGCCAGGAGGTTATCTTTTTTACTGTTGGGAATTCCGCATTCGTGAAGTGGATATTCCCTGGTACTGACGAGATCGGGATGCTGTGGTGGGTAACGTACTGGCTTTCCGTTCAGATTACCCGGGTTCGAATTCCAGCAGCGGCAGATAGTTTTCAGTGGCATTCCGATCCCTACTAGAGGTGCTTTGTGGACGGCACTTTGAGTGACTACGCCGTCCGTCGAATGGGACGTTAAGCTGCGGACCCCTTGGCGCCTTTCGTTAAGAGTAGGCTAAAGCAGGCGCCGAGTTTCCCTCCACCCTTCATCCTTTACTGTCCATCCCTAATGGCGTAAAAAACATGATTGTGCCTTCGTATGTTGGTTTTTTTAGCGTTGCTTCTATATTTGTTTTAGATATGCACACTGAAACTCACTGATTCCTGTTTTTTGTGTTTTCACATTAACTTATAAATAAAAGTAACCTTACGCTCATTTATTAATGAAAATCCTCCTAATTACGGGAACATACTCTCGCGGGTTTGGATATAAATATAAGGGAAGCAAATGTTTCCCTAAAGTGGAAAATAAACCAATGACCTCTTGTATACTCAAACAACCGTACAAATGTATAATCATGTAAATACATGCACATAAGTAGGTACATACTCGTAAGCTTACACTTACATGTCTATGCATCCTCGATATTTTCTAAGGACTTTGTAATGAAATGCTTTGCTTCAGTGAACTTCGGCTTTTCATTGAAACACGCATGGTGAATCGCAAAAAGGTTTTTTTAATCTTCAAACATTTTTGTGCCCAACGTGCGCACCAAGTTCGTGCTTTTTAGATGGCGTCAGTCGGTTGGAGTTTGATGTCGGTCCATTCTGGAGGGAGGAGGGTTTCGTATTACTGGTACGGCTGCATCGCTGCCTCGACTGAGGCAGTTCCTTCACCCATCCTCGCGGAACTTTTCCGCACCAAAGAGCCGATTGCCACCGGGCGTGAAGTTTTTCCCCCTTTCGAGCGAATTTGTTTATCAAAGCTGACGCCGCGGGACCCGAAATGTGTTTCTGCGGTGTTAGGAGCTCTCCTCCAGTTGAATTGACTCGGATATATCTAATTCATGGAAACTTCAATTCATAAAGTTTTTCATTCAACAACACATCAATAATTTTACGTTTTAAAAAAATGAGAGGACTGCATTTAGCACATTGTGATACTTGGAAAATATGTTTCGCATTGAAATATATCCAAGGATAATAACTTCAAGATCAGTTATAAGTGATCAGGAGTTATCAGTGATGAAATTTATATTACTCTAAAATGATGCTGATATTACTTAATAACAGAGTCTTGTGCGAGTACACCCTTGTGAGTGAGCGGACCTCCCCGAGAATATTGTCACTTGCTGCTTTAGGTTTCTTGTTCCATAACTATATGCATTAGCATGAAGTGATGTTTATTTGATGTACTATTAGTTTTTGTATAAGGGTTACTGATGGTTGAGGCCGAGACTTTGTGGAAATCCATTGCGAGCAGGAGTTTCAGAAATAACTTTGCAGCTTCCACATAAAATAACTTATTTATTTTCTACTAGTTTCGCTACACTGTAGCATCTTCAGGAACGTACAAAAAAAAATTTTTTTTGTACGTTCCTGAAGATGCTACAGTGTAGCGAAACTAGTAGAAAATAAATAAGTTATTTTATGTGGAAGCTGCAAAGTTATTTCTGAAACTCCTGTTTTGTATAAGGGTTAGGTGTCATATGCTGTCAGTATAATATGGCTCTCGACACAAAGTCAATCTCCTGCATATAAACATTTGGTATATTATTGCATCATACAGATGGTATTGTATTCTTGGGAATATGAAAATTCTGCTCCATTACCCGAAAATTCAATATATCAGTGGGTAAAATAGTAAAATAATTTATTTCCTCTGAGGATTTGTGTTATCACATCATCTTCAGGTCGGTCGAGGAGGAGGAGGTTGCGAGGTGATATCCGAAAAAGTCGGATGAAGTGGAGAGGAAGAGATGTCGAGAGATAGGGGGATGAATACGGCCATGTTAGGAGGGAGAATGTTGGGTAAGCTGGCAAAAGGAAGAAAGAAAATTTGCTTTTCGGACTGTGTGAAGGATGGTACTAAGTATTTGGGGCTTAAGAGGGAAGTAATCAAGGCAAACGGGCGTTTGAACGTGAGTGTGTGCTCAGGAGATCACGAGAATATTAAAATGTTGGTAAGGGACCGTCAAAAAAACCTGCCTCATGCTGGTAGACCACCTATATTCATAATCTTCCCCTCGTCTTCCGACCTATACCTTTCTCCCTTTAAAAGAACAAATTGTTTACAATACTTGATAAATGGTAAACTCTGTTAAAATGTGGTATTTGGTGTGCAATATTTTTCAACTCTCAAGCGTGACAGCATCTGTATGGATAGTTGATGTCATAGTTTGAATAAACAAAATAACTCACGGGGTAGCATTTCCCGATAAGTCCAAAGAATGGTGGGAAATTGAAGCGGTAAGGCCGTGGAGAATATCTAACTCGTGTTCCACGCTTAAAATCCCTTAACTTTTCCATACCATGGGTTATGTCGCACTGATCCAAGGAAAAATTTTGTGTAACTGAAATATTTTGATGCTGACTTCATGGAAGTCCAGAGGCACATTTCCTATGTTTTGAATCTACTATGTCCGATGTCGTGGACTCCGTACACCTCCACCGGTAATACCGAAAGAGGGCGTGGTTCGGGAATTGTGACGGGAAGGAAAGGAAGTTAACGGGAAGTTTGACTTTCGTTGAGAACGCCTTAATTTTGCTCAATGCGGTAGCAATGCTTTATTTATTCAATTAGCCGGCGGTGGCGGGGTAACGTCTTTGCCTGCCAACCCAGTGGTCTCGGGTTCCATTCCCGCTGAGGTGGTTTTTTTCCAGCTGGGGCTTTGGTGTTTATAATTGTTTCTATTCTTATATCAATGTTAAGTCCGATGTAACGGCCATAGTGCTGTTTTCGGATTAATGTGAAAAAAATTACTCCCTTCAGAATGTCGTAGTGCCGATGGGCTGTTTACATCAGTCCAGAATGGTTGCAAGTTTAAACTTTTTGAGGAAGAATTGTAGGGGCAACTTAAAGGCTGTGCGCAGGTACGAAGTAATGGACGTTTGCGACAAAACGTGTCGCAGAGGGAGTGAGAAAGCACGGAAACGCATGTGATGTAATACATCCTACCCCCTTGAATAAGCTGGCTTGGTGAAAGTATTTCAGTGGGATAAAAAAAGGTGAGTAAATCAAGTTCCTTAATGCTTCTTGAACCTTGTTTTGAACAGATTATTCCGTATTTTTTTTCGAGTGCTTTTTTTTCGGCACAACATGGGAAGGAAAAAGTAATGTATTTAACCTACTTTGACCGAGAGACATTAATGATGAATAATTTTCGACGAGATGTGAAATCATCGGTTTATTCGCCGACGTCAAAAGATAAAAAAAAGACGACCGTCGCCTTACATAAAATAGGCTGCTCCCTCGTGCCTTCCTCTCTTACCTCCGGCTTTATTCTTCTCAAAATAAGAAGCACGCGGATAAGCACTTGGCGAATCCAGCCCCACCGAGGAGTTTTGGATGCGCGTTATTGATGAATAAAAAAATGAGATTACCTTACGCTCAAAGCGAATTTTGGTGAAGTGGCCGGGGGGCGGGAGACGGAAGAGGGGGTGGGAAGGGTGGAAAGCGAGGGGTCGGTAGGTTATTTTTGCGTCTGAGAGGAGGGCTTCAAAGGTGGGTGGGTGCTCTACCCGTCCCTCCGGCCGGTCGTAGGTGGTGGTTTCCAGCCTCCCGGTGGCGGCGCCCCTTTTCCTTTTGATCTTCCCACCCTCACCTTGCGGCGATTGGGGGAACGGAACTAATAAGGCGCGAGAAAAAAAAGAGTCGCCTCTACGGTCGACCGAAACGTCCGGGCTCCTCCTCCCTCCAGGCCCCCGGGGGAGTGGGTTGGGGGGTTAGGATGCATCGCCGCCTAAGCCGCCTCGGAGGGCCCCCGGGAGATGAGGGCGGCGGTGAAGAGCTTTAAGCTCGCGGGCCACGTGGTGCGAAGGGGTTTCGAGTGGGCGGTGGGGAAGAGGGACTTTGCCGGCCGCCCACCCACCCGCATGGCGGTGTTTTAATCGCATTTCCCGCCCCCAGCCGACCACCTCCCCCCATCCCTCCAACACCTCCAGCGGGCCTCCACTTCATTCCTCCGCGAGAATTTCTCTCGCCTCCTTCCCTCCCCCTTATCCTACCCTCATGGGAAATATGCAAGCCGCGAATATTGGCTCTCATCCATCGCCTCCGCAACCGTCCCGTATAATCTTCTCCTCCTTCGCACTTCGGCAGCCCCATTTCCGCTCCCCGGAGTCGTCGCACCCTCCCCGGATCTCCGTCCTCCACGTACCCCTTCCCAGCCCGAGTTTCCCCCGCCGCACCTGCCTTCGCGAAATTCCCTCCGTGGTGGGCGTTGCATTATCACCATAGGCTCGGGGAGTGTCACTGTCGAACGTCACCTGATAACGACGTATGGTTCATCTCCCGGAAGTTTTTTTTTAAATATGTCCTTCGAAACATAGATTGTGCGCCAACGAACAGTAAAGTTCTTTCTCGAGGAGTATTTTTTTCATTTTTAAAAGGAGTTGAATTTGGTAGCAAAATTTGATCTAGCACCAAAATTTCAATTGACTCATTCTTTAGAACTTACAGCTCGTAAATTAGAGAATGTAGAATGCTTCTATTGCTATATGTAGAGTATATTTTAATGGAAGTGATAAAGGTGGTTCAAGGCCTCGAGAGAGGAAATACGTCTGATAAATAAGTATTTGCGGGAGTAATTTGTGATGACAGGGAGGCAATTAGAGACGTGAAGTAAAGATTGATCAAAACTTCGCATGTATGGCTCCAAAAATTGGTCTATGTGGAAAGAGGATTAGCTTAGAGTATAGTTTTTAGGTAACGAGTTTGGAGAAGAATGGGGATATTAAAATGGACCGGAAAGAATGCAAATGAAGAAGGCAAGGTAAAAGAAGAATGTTGCTGGAAGGAATTCGAAGAATGAAAAATGTTTTATTGCTAAGCGATGAGGTGTAGCTCTAGCCAGGCCTTACAATTGCAGCACCGCTTAGTTAATGTGTTCATAAAAAAAACATTTTCAGGTAGGCTATTGCGCTTGCATTGGTACGCTGGCGGAGATCTGTGCGTTCATGTTTGAGTCAATTGGTTTTGTCGGAATGTATTTCATTCCGGCATATGCGTGTGCAAAAATGATCAATATCTCTTACCCAGCGCTTTTCAGGCTCGCAGCCCGAAGGAGTGGGTTGAAGGGGAGGTCGAAACCCCACAGAGTTACGATCCTCGTCTGGAATTCTCCCTGAGAAAATTAAATGGAAGTAAATTCTTTCGAAAGATTGAAGCATTGCGCAACTAAATTATGTCTCGACACTAGATTGGCATGGCATGATAGAATTTTTGGCCATATTTTGGGGACGCGACATCCCTTGAACCCTTGGGGTGGGCATTCCACCCGTAGCTAACCACTCTCTCTCTCTCTCTCTCTTTCCTCGTCTTCCCCGGCCAAGTCCCTGCCATTCAATCCTCAATAGGTTCCTCGGTGCTCGAAGCCTTGATGCGAGGGATAAGAATTTGATTCCGTGAGGCGAGTAGTTGGGGTGGCCATTCGGCCGGGAAAATAGGGGAAAGGTCGGGAATTTGATTTTCGAATGGGAAGTAAGGTGTGGGAATCGGGAATTCTGGTTTCCTAAAATTTTCTATGGGATTCTATCCGAAACGCAAGGGATTTACATAAGTTCCCGTGGAAATTATTTAGTTTTCAGATCAGTACGCGTTGCCATTGGCCACCGTGCGTGCAGGCGCTGACCATAAGCGGAATTAAGGTAGAATCGATTTCGGTGACACCAGTGGCTCGCGAATCGATGGGACGAAGACCCTCATTAAAATTGCTTATCGGATTTCGGTGAACACTCGACGAAAATATCGGGAAAAAAGGGTGGGAGATTCGTCGGGAAAATCGGGTAAAATATAGGAATTTCCGAAAATGAGGACGCCCTGATAGTCTTTTAAAGCCCCTGTAAACATTTTTCAGTTGAGAGAAACAATTATGAGACCCTGTGCCGTCGAACATTAATCAAATTTGCGGGAACGCGGCCATGGATCTCTCTATGATATGCACTTGATGTATTTCTGCCATAGGGAAATACTGAGTGAGGCGTCGGTCCTTGCAGTGGTGAACCACTGCACCATTATACTCTACGGCTTCAGTCTTCACTTCGCGGAAGCCCTTGGTATTTATATTAAAAGAATTTTTCTCTTTTCCACGCAATTTATTTTAAGGTACAACGCGTTTTAAGGTACCCGACGATGCCGCAATTCGGTTTAACGCGTTGTACCTTAAAATAAATTCTGTGGGAAAGTGCAAACTTCTTTTAATATGGACACTGCACCATTCCCTGGAACGTTTTGATCCCCACTTAACATTCGATTCCATTCGGCAGCAGGCACTTCACACGCCACTAATGGGTTCCATGTATCTAAAAGTAATTAGTTTCGCTCTACCTCTGTTAAAACCTTTGCGATCTGCATAAATAAATATTGAATCGTGATAGTGACGCATTAACTTCCGTTTTATAAACATTTTGAAGTTTTAGGTGCTAACAAGACCTCATAACAAATTTCTCCATGTGTGTATTTTGCATTATACCACGACTAATCTACGACCGGTGAGTACTTCGTGAAATAGTTATGTGTGTGTATTGTGATGTATTATTTCAATTTAATTGTCTGCACAGTATTCATATTGTGCAGACAATTAAATTGAAAAAATATTTCACAATAAATGATTATTTTTTTATAAAACTACTTATGCGGAATACGCAATGCATACTTTATAATAAACTAATGATGAGTGTGTTGGTATTACACGTCAACGAATGTCCTTGGTCATTTAAAATGTATTGCTCTTTAAGTAAGACATTATTTTACTCCTATATCTCATCGATCAACGCGGTCTTGTTATTTTTTTCAAGTTAAATTAAGTTTTTAAAAATGCTATAAAAATAGTGGTTTTTACTGAATTTCTTGATAACACTCTTGTTACCATTTCCTTCGTTCATATTTTCGGGCATAGCATAACGGATAGGAGTTGACTATATTTTTTGCATGAAGGCTGGCGTAGTTTGAAATATAATTAAGTTGAGAATTGAGATGAATTTAAATCTTTCGAGCTCTATAGGGGAAAGTTTATATCGAGTACGCATAATTAAACCAACGATGGAGTGGTTTAAATATCCAATATTGAGGTCCATATTTGTTCTTCCGTTGAGATTGCCGAACGAGTGTCGTCATTGGGAAGAGAAAATGACGTTCCCTTGCTTCAGAGAAGCGATGAAGATTGTGAAACGGTCACCGCTCTTTACGAGTATTCCAAAGGGATGGTCGAACCGTGCAATCATGTTCAGAAAGTAGCAGATACATCACTTTCCTCGGAACGAAGGCAAATGCTAAGCGGCTAATGAGAGGGACATATTGATCGGCGAGGCAGACGAGAAGATTGCCAAGGAAACTATGAGCTGAACCCGGAACCATTAAACCTTTCATAGAGCCATCATCACGGCCGACCCTTGGCGCGGTAAAATCCCATAGCGACGGCCCCTTGTCAGGGTCGTCCACTCAACCATGCCGACACGTACTTGCGCTAATGTTCTTCGAGATGACTTGGTAATGACATCCATATAGCCATCCATACAGCGTCAAATGCTACATTAACCTCTTGCCACTATCGCCACGAAATGAGTCAAGTGTCTGCTGAAGGATTTAGGTGGGGAACTTCTGATTCTTGAAGAAATGAGGCAAGACTTAAGAGTTTTAGAAAAATACAGGGGACCTGAATTTGCTCGCGACATAGAGGAACTAATGGCACCAAATTATGTTGGTGGTTTAGACCACCGGGATAAAATAAAGAGGGATAGACACCGTCAAAGACAGATTCAAGTACTTGTTCCTCCCTCGCGGGATACGAAATCATAAAAAAATCGAACACAAGAGCAAGGAAATAATTAAATCAACTTGAATACTAGAATTTCGTATTTGAGAATTGACGAATTTCGAAAATCTTACAAGAATTTAATGAATTGGACAAACCCAAAAAGTGTTGCTTAATGCCCACTATGTAGGCATTTTTGTCCTCGAGAATTGTATATGAGCTCACATGCATTCAAGTGCATTAATATATCAATAATTGTGCATTCATGCTTGGTGCACTAACCCTCCCCCCTTCCCCTGCCAAGAACCTTAGCGGTGGCTTGCGAGGTATTGTTTAGATGTACAGGTAAGTGAAATTAACCGTATTAATGCGAAATGAATATGTAATTACGGGGTTATTACGGGGTATTAGTAGATAGAATATTTAACAAAAATCGAACGTTACATTTTATATGTTTGGCTAATAATCCCTTGCGAGGATTCGGAAATGTGCTCATTTCTCTTGACAATTTAATTTCATGCATTTCCACTGACAGTGTTTTAGTGACTGCTCGGAAACAGGATCCATCCAACGAAAAAGTTAGTCTCAATTCTTTTATAGGTGACCAAATTAAATTTCTCCCACTACCATCTAATCTCAAAGGCCGGCTATGGCCATTATCCTCAGTTGCATGCAATCCCATTGATGGGCTGCCGTGGCCCTCACTCTCTCTTGCCCTGCTGACCCAACCTCCGTCCCTCGCTTCTTATTTTCCCCAAGTGGGAGTGGTTTTCTTGGAAATTCAGCGTCCTGCATGGGTTCACACATCTCAATTTTGGCAGTCAATAGTCATTATAATTGCATCATTTTATATTTAAGCTTTTATGAAAAAACTCGGTGTATTTCTTTTAGAAGTCCATTTTTCGTCTCAACGTGCGTGTATACCCGACTGTTTAATGGCCGAGTAAAATTGTCCTTGGTTACAGTTTTGGGACATATAAATCTAAAAATTAATTCGTTTGTTTGTATGGGGACATATCTCGATACCTGCACGGTACGGAGTAAGGGGCTTCTAAGTTTTTCTCCAAATAGGATGAAAATATACAAAGTAACATAGGCTAGGTCCGATTTGAATATATTTTTTTGGAAAATTTTCAGATCGAAATGTTGATTAAAATACTTTTTTTCACCAAGATAGCACGTTTTACTCAGAATAAAGAGTTTAATTCATTCACTTCAATGAGAAGCGGCAGTTGAACTGTCGCATTTGACTTTATCCAGCTATTATATCATTTGGAAGCATGGTTTATGCGGACAACTGAGCAGACGTCTCGTACTTGCTGTAAACAGCTGCTGCAAAATTCGATAGGCCCGAATTATTTCTTAAAAATTTAACTTGAAAATTGCATAATTCTTTCGGTAAAATGCTCTTGAGGAATTCGACGCTGTCGCATTATTTCTGTAAGAGTAGACTGTTAAAGTACATCAATTCGTTTTTTTGAACTCAGTGTTCATTATTATTATTATGAGGTAATCTATCGGTTAAGTTAGTTTTTGGATGGACACAACTAGCGAATAAATATTTTGTGACTACTAACAAAACGCAGTCCAGCTACCTAATCTACATCAAGTCCTTCTTCATCTCTGTTTGCTTTCTTCCTCCCTTCATCCAGTTCAACATCCGTATCAGTGTTCATTATAACTGGAAAAATTAATTCAAATGTATTCTGATAATTATTAAATTATGGTGGGTATAAACATTGCAATAATACCGGCAATAATGATCACATTACATATATTAATGTTTGTTGCAATAGAAGAATTCCAGAATTACGTTTTATATTGGTAAAAACAATTCTTTAATTGACAATTACTTATATGTTAACTTACGCAACACTACCACCTCACACTTATACATAAAAATACCTATAATACACATTAAATCCAGTTACGACGGTACGGTTGAATTGGTCGTGCGATGCCGGGAATAACCGCGCATAAATAAGTTAAATATATTTGTAGAAATGTTCAGTCAATGATTTCGGTCTGACCCCAGTGGTTACCACTTTTTTAATGAGCAGATTTTGTGGCGTTCCATCGATCAAGGAAATTTGTTGAGCTTTCAGTAGATGACAAGGCTACGGTTTGCCCACTCCGAGGCTCCTCCATTCACCATTTTGTATTCCCTGTGAAAAGAGCGGAAGTGATAAAGTGGGCTAAGATTTAAAAGTCAGAGAGCTTGACCATTGGTTCTCAGAAAGGGGAACTCGTACGAAAGGCTTTCTGAGTACTGGACCAAGAAATTGGTTTCAAGTACGGTAATACCCCCATCATTATCAGAATGCTTTTTATTCTTTTTTATTTGTTTAGGATTCTATATTCCAGAGCCCCTTTATTGACAGCCTCCGCCTCTGGCCGGAAATATTCGCCCCACGGGCTTTCCCCATGTAGTTATTTCTTCTATTTTTCATACCATCGTGCTCTTCAGATATTCGTTATGCCTCCTCATCCCAGCTTGGAAAATTTCCTCCCTCCGACGTGGTTGGATTGTACGCATTCCTTTGCTTGCTGTTTCGAACCTTTCCATCCTTCAGCCCAAACCCATAACCGCGCTCCCTCACTCTTTCCAACTCACCCCTTGAGGGAACTAGCGCGAGGATCCTGTTAGTCTTTTGAGAGTTTTGATTCCGGCGCTCAATAAATAACACGATGTCACATTTTCGATCGACGATTTCTCAACTCCGCTGACAAGAGGTGCCACAAAACCTGGAGCCGGTCCTTCCCTTCCCTTTAACTGCCACGTCATTTGTGGTTTTCGCTCAAACTTTTCAGTCCCCATTGTGATGATAAAATTCCTCCCTTTACCCGCTCACCGCCCCTCCCTCTTTTCCCAGCGTTCCCTCTTGCGGCCGCCCGTTATGTTCCCGTCCGCCCCCTCCTCCCCGGGGCCCCACCCTTCGTAAATCCTTGTATGGTATTATTTTTATTTTTTGTTAAAGGGGTTTCGTGTAAGGGTGGTGGATTTTTGTCTCGGGTCACCATAAAGTATGGGAGTTGCCCATGTTCCCCAGCTGGGGCAAGACTTCCAGCTGAGATATTGACTGAGAAGGAGGAGAACGTTGGTGCGCGCCACAGAGGCTCAGGGACACCGAAAAATACGGTTCCTCACTCCACCCACGGCCCTCCTCTCCAGTGTGGAGCGCGGTCCTTTCTCGTGCCCCCGAATTTCCGACTCGCTTGTTCTCTTCCCTCTCTGTCTCCCTCTCGCTTTTTCTCCTCCCCCTCCCCCCCACCCGAACTCCTTCCTCCTTTATCCCTCCGACGGGTGGCTCGATCAATTGCTGCACAGAGTGCGTAAAGAGGCGAAAGAATGTCTGGATGGAGTGTATTTGTGTGGGACGCGATATGTTATCCTTGTATGGGAAGGAGGACGTCCAAGGGCCGTGTAGGGATGTCTGTTTTAGCCCCAGTTCACGGGGTCGTGCCTGTCAGTGCTGTCGATACACGATTTGGTATTCCCGTCGTCTTCTTATTCCCCCGTGTAATCTCATGGAGGCGTGTTTATCGGCAGGGGTGCATTTGTTTTCCTGTCACTTTGTTCTCGGTCGCGTCGGAGTAGATTTTCACGTCTTTATTAAACTAGGTGTTTCCTTCATTTGTTTTTATTCAAGGTGTTTTACCTATTTAAAGGTAGGTTTTTGGTCACTCCTCAATGATTATTGCCTTCTGCATATTTCGGGAATTACTATATGTTTTCCCCGTATTATTTCTACCTTCATACTTTCTAACTTTTGCCTGCCTGCCTTCGCGCTGTCCATAAGGTCTTCTCTCTTATTTCCTTTTACCCGCTCATCCAACATCTCTCTTCTATCACGGCCTTCACCATCTCACTGCCTTTCAAATTTCCATCCCTTTTTCGGATTTCCCCTCCCCCCAGGAAACTTCCTCTCTTCGCCCACCATATTTTTATCAAGCCATTTTTTCGTATTCCATATTTCCGCTCAACGTAAAAACTTTGATATGGAGCGTAGCTATGTACGGCGCGGAAACATGGGCATTGGAGCAGGAGGATAGACGTAGACTGGAGGCTTTTGAAATGTGGGTGTGGAGAAGAATGGAGAAGGTGAAATGGACAGAGAAGAAAACAAACGAGGAAGTACTTGGTATGGTGGGCGAAGAGAGGGGTTTGTTAGGAGCAATCCTATGGAGGCAGGAAAAGTGGATGAAGGGGGTATTGACCGGCAGCGGGATGTTGAAGACTGTGATAGAGGGGAGAATGTTAGGCAAACGAGGAAAGGGAAGGAACAGGATGGGGATGCTGGGCGGGATGAAGGGAGGAAGAAAGTACTCAGAGCTGAAGAGGGACCTGATGTAAAGTAGGATGTTGTGCTTTGCTAGGGGTCACAAATTATTTAGTTGGTAATTGTGTCCATCCAAAAACCTACCTTAACCGGTAGATTACCTAATAATAATAATAATAATGACTTAGCTTCAGCAAAGCATTTCGGTTTTTGTATTCGTCACTGGCGAGGCTTACTACTTCGGGCTTAGGAAGCCCGTTCATTTCGTAATTGATGAATTAGTAATAACTGGAAAACGTCGCGGTCTCCGTGCCAACGGCAATGCACAGAAACAGGTGTTTTTTGGTTTTTGATGCAGGCTATATCTCTCAGCGAGCCAACTCACGTCTTTTGTTGATGGTCTTCCTTATGACACTCATGCGGTATTACCCGTTCCGTTCGAGTTGGTATAAGTTGTTGTGACTGAGGAGGGGATCACGTCCTGGGTTGTCTTTTACGGAACTGGTCGATCTATACTACTCGTTTTCGATGCATCATTAGCTGAATATTTACGCTCATCGCGGTTGTTAGGTCTTTTGGATTGACATTCACCATATGAATGCAAAAAGAGAGGCCATTTCGCTCGTTAGTTGTCGGAGGAAAAGCTCCTTAATGGACGATCCAAAATCCGCTCACCAATATGTGAATGTGGTTGGAAGGATAGAGGATAAAATATTAGATAAGGAATAATAAAATAAGGAATGTTTCGCTTCTCTAATTTCGGAAATTATATTGCTGGAAAAATGAAAAATATTTCCGGTATCTTTCCCAAAATATTTGATTTCTCACTTCCCCCAAAATATTACAAAAATCCCGACCCATAACCGGTAAAGCTTTGCATTCTCTCGTTGTTAGTATCAGATTTCCACATGTTTCGTTCACTGTAGGTGATCTATTGTGAGCAAGGTGGATACGATTTCCCCCAGGAGCCAAATCCCTTCTTCCGGCACTACTGGCCATCCCTGGGGTCATCCGGTCTCTGAAGGGTACTTTTAGAAACAAGGAAACGATGTCGACACGGAAGCTGTTTTTTCGAGGGTCACTTTAGAAAATAAAAAAAAAAGTCTACCTCCATTAAGTCGCACATTTACGGGGAGAAAGGTTTACGCCCTCCGGGGAAAAAAACCTGAAGTATGTGGTCTGAGACTTGCTTCTAAGTGAAAAACACGGTCCCGACCATATCAACTTAAAGGCACGCGCCCACGTAAATCATTTTTTTTATCCAAGAAGATATAGCACACGCCTCGATCTAATCCAACATTTGCTCATTTGACAAAGAATGAACGATTCACATTCTTTTCAGTGTCGCAACTAACTTATTTCATCGCTCTATTCGCAAGGAGCTTAACGGCCTGCCAGTGTCTTATGCGGCACGATTTCGCGCCCGCCGCGAATAGGTTGGTAAATACACTCTGTGAGGTCTACTTTGCCAGAGGAAGTGCTCGAGGCAAATCCTGTAATCCTGATAATACGTTTGCGAAAGGGACGTAAGCGTCCTGTGCGGGCGCTCTTTATTATCCGATAAGGAAATCTCCCGTGGGGAATTTAAAGCTACTTAAGCACTTAAGGTGTTCGCCTGGGGAAATGGGATATTCAACCTCAGACCTAAATAGCGCTCGTAATCACCATTTTATTGCAAAAAAAAGCACTGTTAAGATAGGGAATCGTGTGCGGGGCCTTCATTGTCCACTCGGATGGTATAACTTGAAGCGGCGTGGTGGGCCAGTGAGTTGAGCGTTTGATTATAGGCTGGAAGACCCGTATTGAAATCCCTGTGACGCCGCCGGGCATCCTCAGCTTCACCCCAACTGTGTTATTTTTCGGGTACCAGATCATCCGGGGAAACCTCAATTTCGAAAGAATTCGTTCCTCCTATTCTGCTTCCAAATGTCTCACCTCGTACAGCTGAGGAGGGAGTTGGATTTTCCCCCTTCGCCTATCCAACCAGCGACTTCCAGTTTGATTGCTTGTTTATGATTAGCTATAAAGATAATGAAAACGAATCATATTTATGAAACTTTGACTGTATAAATATTTAAATAATCTCTCTCCCATCTAACCAGGCTTCAGGTCTCAGGACTCCCGGTGGATTTCCACTGAGCAATTTCAGTTAATCCATCGATTTTTGGAGAGACGTGATGGAATCTGTTGAAGTACTAGGTTTCATGAAAAAAGCCATTGATACACGTGGAAGCATCTTCATAGAACTGAAGAATGAGTTCCGGCACAAATGTTCAGTTCTCTACGAATCCTTTTATTTTACGTGTGGTAGCTTGATTAATTGTTTTTTTCTGTGAAAATCGCGATGTATTCTCCGGCTCATGTGCTCACTGGAATAGGAGGCCGGAGTACGTGTCTGAATGGGTCTTCATCATTAAATTGTTTCTAGGAAATTTCTTTTCCTTGAGAAATAGGCTTTCTCCCAAAGCGGCGTCAGAAACGCGGGTTATTACTCCTTTTTTAACCAAAAGACGTGTGATTCGCTGTAATTTCCCCGAAAAAATGAAAGAGAGAGAGAGAGAGGTGGAGGAATGGCTCCCTCACTGGTAGCGTCCGAGAGTGTCGTTTTCGTTGGCGTGGAATCCCGTTGCCTCGGCTCATCTGCTCGTTGGGTAAGAGCTGGCGGCAGTCATAGCTCCTTTAAGTGGTTTCATTTGTATTTCGGTGAACCGTTGACGTTTGCATTTTTTCGTCCTCGTCCCCGAATCCACAGGGAGGGGAAGAATCCAACAAGGCCACGCCAGGGCTGAGGGTATTCAATCCTCGGAGTCGGACGATGGCGTGGAAGGAAGACGATGATGACTGCTCGCCTGTTCTTCCTCGTTGACGATGCAGATGGGGGAGTAGAGAGGAAAACTTTTCTTAAAAATTTGTGAATTTCACCGTTCATTTTTTTTATTTAACTGAATAAAAGTTTTCGAAAAATTGTTTTCGTCAGGCGATTTGTTGAATGAGTCATGCAATAAAAGCTTTTGAAGGTGGAATTTGCAAAGTATTTTTTTTTTAATTTTTACCTCCTTAGGAGAATATTCACAAAGTCAAGCCCAAAAAACTGAATGGAGACTGGGCTCTATGAGCGCGCGGAGCGCAGGTTTTTAATGATCCAAAATTGAACTTAGTAATCTTAATTCTGGGTGCGTTGTTTGTTGAGGCAAGTTTGCCCTTAGAACATTTATCATTACAAATTATTTGTATACCGATCAAAGTTAGGGCTTTGATGAAATTGGGAAACTGTTATTCTGTGTAAATAACTGAAATAGTGCGCTCCAATAAAATGCTTATCAATTCCTCACTCTCTCCACCTATTTTTGTTAACTCCGTAATGCTTATTCTTTTCTTCTTACTATCTTGTTTACGTAGAGTTCTCCCTTCTGTTACTGTTTCTGAAATCCCTTTGCCACTGATCTTCCGCACCCATTTTCCCTAGCCTCTTCGAACTCATTCCAACAACCTCCTTTATTTCCCTGCCATGTCTAGCACTTTTTCATTTGCCTTCCTTCCCATCCATGTTAATTAGCCCGTTCTGCTTAACGTCTGAAAACATTCAATCCACAATTTTCCACTTTCCTAAGTTTCTCATCCATACAATATTGCACGCACTACCATGGCTTTCATTAATCTGTTCTTTTCCCCTTACTTAAAACTCCTTCCAATTAACTCCCCCCTGGTTGTAAATACTTCTTTAGCTAATGCCATTCTCCTAATGTACGTATATAAAGTCAGTTTCACTTAAGTTGACCGCGAAGTCTGATATCTGTCTTTAGTTATATATTTTTGGAATTACTTAATTAGGAAGTTTTGCAATTAATTAGTCATAATTTTAACTTTCGAGTGAGACTACCTTAAAGTTTGTCTCGCTCGAATGAGAGACCATCTATTACATTTCATGGGTGTTTAACCTTGGTTTTGTGGAATTACGAATTTTTTTGGGAAAAAAGTGATAAATTATTTACACGGTGACTAGTCAAATATTTATAAACTGTTACAGATTCTAAATGTGTGTAATCCATTGTTTCGTTGTTCGCATAATATTTATATTTGTTTTATTCAGTGTTTGATTATGGTTTTTTTATTTCCAGGTAGGTACCATGCTCCTTCCGTATTGACTCAGAAAGTCATTACTCAGTAAGTATCATGAAACTTTTAATTATAATTGAACACAGGTAATGGCAATTATTACGTGCTGCGATCTAGCCGTTAAGATGCCTAGCGAATTCAATCAGTTATTTTGATGTTTAGAGCTCCATTGCAATTCCACTGAATCATACCCGACCTTAAAATATTTGCATTTTAAATACGAGTATATTTTCAGTAGGACATTTAACATTTGGTGAATATTTTAAGTTATCAAATCAATCAGAGTTGCAAGTAGAACTTTTGTATTATGTTCACGGAAAAATTATTTTAGAATATGGGCCTCCGGTTGAATTATTTTACCGGGTATCGTCATTAAATCGAAAATAACCCTTGAATTTAATATGAGCAATAGATTATCAACTTGAAAGCTTCTCGCCATTACTGGGAAATGGGTTTCTGGTAAAGTAAATAAATGTATGAATCCGAAGTTACAACATATCGTAGGTATTGACTGCGGTAGAGGAATTGTTCAAAAAGTAAGTTTACGACATTAATTTTTTTGTGGAAAAAATTCAGATTTGGTAAAAATGGAATATAACGCTACCTACTTTTACTTATGTACGATTCTACCGTAGATCTCTGTTAGTATTAGATGTAGTCTCGCCTCCATCGCACTAAATTAAAAAAGGATTATATTCGCATTGAGTAGCATCCATAATCCCGGAAAAAAACATTTGAACGGCTATTTCCATAGCCAGACATAATTAATAAAAACTTGCCGCAGAATCTGAAATTTTTTATTCGTGTTTATTTTTCATTCTTGTTGTTGCTATATTTCCGACGTCGTGCCATAGTACTTTTATCATATCTATCATTGGGGGTCATAAACTGAAACAGCGGTGTTCCAGGCGTCGTAAGCAGGGGAATTGAATGCTCATAAAGCGGGATGTTGATGTGTATTCATTTCCTTTTCACCCCCCGTTTCTAGAGAAGAAACACTGGGAGCGGCCCAATCCGCAAGGGTGAAGGGATTGCCTTCTCTCGTGGAAGCTTCAGAGTGGTGTTGCCCATTTATGATTTCAACCAGTTCACATAATATAGCACAGATGATATTTCCTATACTCTTTTACCATTTCCCAATTACCCCTCCCATTCTGTGCTCTACGGAGTGCATTGAAGTCCCCAACCTAGAACATCAAACATTTAATCAAAGGGCATGGCTGACGTGGGAATAGCAAAACGTGAGAAGGTTTTCGCGCGGAACTTGGGCGCCAAGGATTGTTTTCGGTGGTTGTCAGACGAAATTGCGTTTGCATCCCCATAAAGCGCGTTCTCATAGCGCAGGATACAACTCTCCCAATGTGATCCCTCCCAATTCCACATGGGTGAAATTCAGCATGCATTCCTCCCATGCACGAACAATTTCTACCTTTTAAAAAGTTTGTGTTCTTTTGGTATAGATGGGACGTTTACTTCGATAATGAGGCTATTTCTTCGCTTGTATATATCACTTGATTGTTTTTTCTGGTTTGGCGCATCGTGGGGTTTAGAGGGAAACGCTAAAAAAAGGAGGGTTAGGGAAGTACAGAGATATCAATCGAATCAATTCGAAATATGAGTGCATTTTAATGAGTTTAAGTAGTAGATGGGAAAGAGTTAACAGAGGCAGTGGGTTCGCAGCGGAAATAGCTATGGGTGGAGGAATGGCGTCTTGTCTCGTATGAAAATGTGCCACAAAAATTGGTGTTTTCACTGCTCGCTGCAAGAGGCGTTTACATCTGCATAGACATGATCCGATTTTGATGTACTAAATATTAACCATAATACGATAACTCTTATCCTGAAAGCCACCGGAAGGAAGGTGTGTGGCAGGGGGTGCATTCACTGCACGCGAACGGACAAAGTCAAGCATCATACCCTCACTTCAGAAAAAAAACTTAACAATAAACGAACTCGTACACTAATCAGAAACAAAAACAGTGCACATTGTGACACTGCCATTTCTATTAAAATTATCATTCTTTTCGTGCAACAAGAGTGGTATGTTTCTTGTAAAATATAGTCTCAACTACTTGTATTGCATGTATGCATGCTTGCGTAAGCCTATCCATTCACACACACAGAGGCCAACACGCATTTTAATGCATTAAAATACGTATGCACAAAAAATATATAATTATTATAATTATTATAATTATTATTATTAGGTAATCTACCGATTAAGGTAGGTTTTTGGATGGACACAACTACCAAATAAATATTTGTTTTTTTATTACTTCTAACAAAACAAAAGACAATTCAGCAACCTACTCTACATCAGGTCTCTCTTCATCTCTGAGAACTTTCTTCCTCCCTTCATCCCGTCCAACATCCCTATCCTGTTCCTTCCCTTTCATCGTTTGCCTAACATTCTCCCCTCAATTACAGTCTTCAACATCCCGCTGCTGGTCAATACCCCCTTTATCCACTTTTCCAGCCTCCATAGGATTTCTCCCAGCAAACCCCTCTCTTCGCCCACCATACCAAATACTTCCTCATTTGTTTTCTTCTCGGTCCATTTCACTATCTCCATTCTTCTCCACACCCACATTTCAAAAGCCTCCAAACTACGTCTATCCTCCTGCTTCAATGACCACGTTTCCGCGCCGTACATAGCTACGTTCCATATCAACGTATTCACGAGTCTTTTCTTAATATCCTTACTCAACGTCCCCGTCATCAACTCCCTCCTTGTGAAAGCCTCTTTGCCTAGCGCAATTCTTCTCCTTACGTCCCTACTACTTTGACCGTGTTGGCCCAAAACACTACCAAGATACGTAAAGTGTTCTACCTCTCTAGTTTTAGCCCTCCTATTTTAATGTTTAGCTTAGCCTTTTTCTTTCTAAATAATCGCATAACCTTTATTATATATATATGTGTGTTTGTATATATATATATATATATATATATATATATATATATAGCAGGGGAATTGAATGCTCATAAAGCGGGATGTTGATGTGTATTCATTTCCTTTTTATATATATGTATATATATATATATATATATATATATATATATATGCATATACATACCTACTTATACATTCGGTATAGGTAATGATACTTCTCTTTGATCCCTAGTTGATGTGAGTAGCAGCTGTTACTGCCTCTAATTGTTTTCGGAAAAAAATATATCTAAAACCTATCCTTTCTACAGTCAATCTCTTTAATCTTGAATGAATAATCATGTCTTCCGTAGTAATTTAACTAATGAGTGTTGTTACATTCGATAGGAAAGGGGAATGAATAATCAGTCAGCAGTGCGAATGTCACTTACTAGTACGCGGTTAAAACATCTGCCCTTCGGACTAAACTTTTTGAAAACATTTTTATAAATATAATATTTTAAGCGGTGAACTCCATTAAAATGTGCAAATGAACATTTGATTTGAAAATAAATGTTTGCATTTATGAAAGCGTAAGCGCACGAAATTAGACTTTGATTTGTGCTCGCTCAGCTAATGTAAACCGTCCGTGATAATACATAAAATTGTGTGTCAACATAATAAAGCACATGTCGGTAACCGCTAGCGAGGTTGCAGATAAATGAATTGCAAAAATATATGGCAGTTCCGTTTCAATAACCGTTGACATTTTTCACGTTTATGTCACATTTTTTCTTTAGTTATGTTTAGTGGTTCAATGGTTGATGATTTATATTGAGACCGCACGAAAAAAAAGAGGAAATGCACACGATACAGAATTAGGGTGCCGAGATCGTGGTGACAATTGCATTTTTGAAGTGATTTGCCGTGATCGAGGGCCTTTTTTCATACAACTATAAAATGAATCCTGTAAAATGAACTGTTGAATAAGGTACAAAATGTACCAACTCATGCTCAAAATCAATTTTGTAGCACGACTCAATATAGAAACTACCTTGCCCATACGCATTTTTATACGCACATAAATACATGTATCAAGTTTGATGTTTTACCCATCTTCACTCACATTATCACATTCATGTCCTCCTAGTTTTCGCTAGCGAACGACTAAGGATAAATATTTACGTTATTTAATTATAAGTTTGACTGCTGGCCGTAGATAAATTACGCGTGAAATGTCACGGCGCCTATATTGATCAAAGCTTAACCTTGAATTAGTGACAAATGCAAATGCCATTTTTTATCTTTTAACGGGGAGTTTTAACAGAATTTGTTATTCATTTCCTATTAACATGCATCGGGATTCATAGTTTCAAATATCAGCGTTGGTCCCTAATGCAGCTAAGATTCATTCGGTAGCCTTCACGTGCTATGGCTCGTCGACATTTGCCGGGAGCATCAATCGCTGAATTTCAATTGGATCTCGCGGTAATCGTGTAAACTGCAGATGTAAAATATTTCAGCAGGCTTCTCCGCATTTGCCTGGTCAGCGGAGATGAGATGAGCGTTTTCAGCGAAGCGGCGGCGCACCTCAGAAATTGCATGAGCGTTACGATGTATTACGCATGACGTCAAGAGTCGCTTGAGTTCCCTCTACCTCTCTCAGCTGTCGTCGCGACTAATGCACTTATCACTATTTCATGCATCATAAAAACTCTCCCGGACATCTCTGCCAAGGAGGCAAGGGCGAATGCATCACACCAAGTCATACTCCGGGCTCGGGGATTGTGAATTTCCATCACAATGCCAAGTTTAAAAAAAAATCCATTTCCATGGGCGAAGAAAGCGATAATGGCTGTTCTTTACGACGTGAAAGTCTTGCGGCGTCTCTTTTACATAGTAGACGCTGCAGGGCGAGATTTATGTCCCTAAACGCTATTCATGACTGCGTTTTTGCGGTTTACGCGAAGTGCAAAATAAATTGAAATCGATTCACTGTACTCTGCCGACATACCTCCTGTAAATATTTAATGTCGGAGGAGTGAATCAGGGAAAAAGTGGAAATTTAATGTTTTCGCGGATATTGAAAAAAAAACATAACCGGGAGGGTTACGCTACGTTCATAAGTATTTTGATTCAAGTTCGGAATCTTTTTTCTTTTTCGACAAACTAAAAATATATGTATGGCCACGGGAGAATCGAAATATGTCTATTTGTCATATCATTCTTGATAAAATTTTAAGGATGGGGAGGAGAAATAAACAGTTCTACCTGTATGTCGTTCGCTGAGATCTTTTTTGACTCCCTACTCAAAAGGAACGTATGATCTCTATCTCCTTGTATCGTTGTTATTCACATTGCTGAGGATCTTGAATGTTGCATTTTGGTATTGCCAGCGAATATCCTTTAGACGAAATTGGAAAAAATATAAATTAGATGGACACCTTAAAAAGGTTATTACAGCTGTTAGTTATACTTTTAATGAAATTGATTTTTTGGTTGTAGCACCAGGATATATATATTAAACGATTAGTAATTTCTGAGGGAGTACATCCTTAGTTACGTAAGTATATCTACTGATTAAACTAGAAATTATCGTCCAAAATCCGTGGTATCCGATAAGATCGACTTCATGTTATTCTACTAATAAAACTTCTTTCTAAATAGCGAAAGGAAATCTTCACTGTTAAAGATAATTCAATGAAGTCCATCTGACACGAGTGCATTTCTAATTCTGGGGTATTAAACCATGTCTCTGTTACCTACCATCATGTACGGAAGTGTTTTAGCTATGCTTCTACCATATATTCATGCACGCGATGGCGTACGAGGGTTGTCTGAAAAATGTCCGACCTGACGAGACATTTTTCTTTCAACTTTATTTTTACGTTTCAAAATATCCTTTTTTGGAATCTCTGCACCTGTTCCAGCGATGCTCTAACTTTTTTTTACCCTTTCAAATAGTAGTTGAAGTCACTCTCCGCAAAATAGGTGTGTATGCGATCACCACCTCGTCCCATGAAAATCTCTCTTCCAAGCGAAAGTTATAGGTCTGGAAAGAGGAAAAAGTTGCCCTGGGCCAGAACTGGTGAATACGGTGAATGGTCAACCAATTCGAAGGGTCATTCGTGAAATTTAGCTATGGCGACCGCCGAAATGTGAGCAAGTGCATTGTCCCTAATGGAAAACCACTTCCCTCTTCTTCGAATGCAGTCGTTTTTGTTTTTGCAATTTCTGGCTTCAGCTTGTCAAGTAATGATGCATAATACATTCTCGTTATTGTGTTACCCTTTTGAGGATAATCGATGGACGAAATTTCGTGATTATCCCAAAAAAACAGTCGTCACCACCTTCCCGGCCGATGGAACCGTCTTCGCCTTTTTCGGAGCTGGCTCACCTTTTGTAATCCAGAGCTTGGGCTTTTCGGTCGTCTCAGGAGTGTAGTGGTGGATCCAAGTTTCATCTGCAGTGATGAATCGACGCAAAAACTCTTACCCGATTCGCTTAAATCTCTCCAACCGGGCTTTGGAAATGTTCATTCGAATGAGTTTTTGGTTCAAATTGAGCAAACACGGCACCCAACGAGCGGATATCATAAGCATGTCTAATTATTCAGTCAATAGATGACAAACTCATTCTTTCGATATGCCCATAGCCTCTACTATCTAAATTCCCCCCAATCTAAATTCGTCCAGTTTCAATTGGTGAACTTTTTTGATGTTATTGGTGGTTATCGCAGTTTTTGGCCTCCCCGGACATGGATCATCAGCCAAGCTGGTACGGCCGCTGCGGCTGTGACTTGAAAGGCAATTAGAGGATATAATTCGGATTAATATTACACGTTTCTACTAATCTTTTATTGATATATTTTATTTTGATTCCAGATCTCCCATATTTTCAAAGGGGAATCATTAATTGCTGGCGTCCCAATTAGAGAACTTGGGAAATACTCCTAGCGATCGAACAGTTATTTTTATATCTACATGCATTAGCCTGCTTTTAAGCTAGTTGCGAGCCCGTAATGGGATCTGAAGCTGGACGAATGGTTCTAATTTCGTTAATATTGGCGAAAACAAAAGGTTGATATATTCCATTTCAAAGGCGGGAAATTGAATAGTGCATTCACCTTTGCATAAATCATTATTTTTTCACAGCTTTAACAGTAATTTTTTTATTTATATGTTTACAACTTGAACACAGTATATCTTTTATGTAAAATGTTCATTCTATTAATAGAGAAATTCGATAAGAGGGAAAGAAAGACATTTTCTGCAGAGTCGAACCTGGTGAATTTTATTTTATGTGATTGTTTTTTATGCTTCTAGGCTCGATCGTATTATTTTGTCTTAGGTTTTAGATACAAAGGAGGCATTTAAAAAAAATTTCAATGTCTGCGGTTTAATTGTATTATATTTACGTCCATTAATCCATTGAGGTTATTATGGTCAATGCAATAGCCTTGGCTTATATGCGTATATTCCCATGGTATGACTATAAAATTATTTTTAGTGACATTCTCTGATATTTGAAATGGAAATATTAATTGGTAGCTAGTTTCAAAGGACGAAAAATGTACGGAACAGGCATAGAACGGCTTATGATTAAAAGCGGTGTTAATCCATCAAGATATCAAGGGATTTGTTCTCCAGAGGATGCAACAACTGTAATGGACTAACATGTCACACATTGTCCTCGCTTCGCACTTATGGCAGGCTTCAACGTGGTGGGGCGCATATTTGAGCGCTATCAAAAGCATGCCATTTTTTTCAGGTGACATTATTGCATTAGACCCGGATGAGCGCTTCCACGCGAGTTAGGGAAAAACTCGGATTTTCGCCTTAAAACATCATTCGCGTGATTCCCCGGAGATTGATTAGCCCTTTTCTCGCCATCCATTTTTATTTTTACTCGGCGAGGAATGTCAGGGAATGGCATCAAGGCTCCTTTTTCCCCGGGTCGGGCCAAATGTGACGCGTATAAAAACTCATTCATAAATCAGACGCCTTTTTTGAATGAGTTGAAGAGTTTTTGATTCACCTTTTAAGCCTTTATTGTCCGAAGAAAATGGCCGCATAAAACCCTTCCATCAGGGCGGAAGCACTCATGCTGAATGGTGTACTTCGTAATGAAAGCCCCAACCTTTTATTAAATTTTTTCAAATAGTTTCCTTCTCCTCCGAGATTGTCGTAAAGGTATTTCCTCCCTTAATATGGCGCTGCCGTCTCCATTTTATTTTATCCTTGGTAAACTCATTTCTTTTAAACTCTTTCGCTCCATCAGGTTCCTCATCTCGCCCTCTCCCCCTTTCCTACTCGCCTTCTCCCTTCCGCGCCTTTTAACCCTTTCCCAACCATTCCACTTTCCGCCCGCGGAGGAGCGCCAAGAAGGGGTGGCACCCCTCCACCTCCCGGACCACCCACCACAGCGCGAACCTGCTCTGCGTCGCATCGCCGATTCTCTGAACTACCAGTTACTGTCGTGCGACTCTTCCTTTTGGCAAAAGTTGATTGTATCAGGATAACATCTATTCATCAACATGTCGATGTAAACGGACAACATTGCGCTTCGCTCCACGTTCCCATCCCAACGCCGCGAGCACACCGCCTTTACACGTGGGTTGTGCGATTTGTCGACGTAATATCGAAGTAATTGCGTCCATTTGTAAACTTAGTCTCATTTTGGACGGCCAAGATAAATTCAAAGAAGCTGCGGGAGATCCCGTGACAGTATATTTTAATTGAGTCATCCGCCGATGTAAATCACAATGCAAGAATTTCAACGGGTAACAATTATTCACATTGACCGGGATTCGAACCCGGATCCCTCGATGTCCGCGCATGGATTGTTGCAGTCGTAGATGCATCGCACAGTAGCAGTTTCGAATTTTGTTTGTGAGTTGGTGCAGCTAAGTTTTACGATAAAGTGTTGTATTTACGTACTGAACTCGATCCGTCGCCATATTACAGGGCATATCTTCCGGTTCCCTTTGACTTTGAGCAGATCAGAACAGTTCCACTCCCGATGTTCTGCTTCGCATCGGCAAGATTACAGTTCAGCATGAAAATCTCCTCCTCCTCCTTTATGCAGCATAAGTTACTCATTGTGCCTCCGTTGGTATCGGAATCGCACACTTCGTTGTGTGCTCCGGTAGGAATAGTTATTTTCATTCCATGCAGTCCTAGACATACACAGGTTATGTAAATAATAGTGACAGTAGTTAATATCAAGGCTGAAATTAAGAAGACCGGTAGTGAGTTGCTTCCTAAATAAATAATTAAATACTTTGCGGCAAAGTCTGGCGTATGAATAGCGTATTACGAGGTCATTCTCACAAGAAGGTACATTTCATGTTGCACCATAGTCTAAATTCCAGGATACGTGCAGTCATTCAAATACAAGGAAAATTGGGGGATAAGAGAAATGAAATTCGACCTCATTTTGAGCGTCTAGGTACCGGAATTAATAATTCTTAAGCTGGGAAGAGGACGGGAGAATTTATGACTTTGGCTCGAGTTCAGACTGGCAAATTTCTTGTTCGACTCATAGAAAATTATCGTAACGGTCCAGTTGCGGATTTAAAAAATCGTTTTTTTTTAATCCAAACACGGGAATTCAGTATATTCCACGTCATTTTAAAGAACGGAAATAAGAGTACGAAAATAAATTGTTTTGTGAGTAATTAAAACACATTAGCGAGTTAAGGAAAAAGTGAAACATTTTGGCAACCTTGACAACTTGAATATACAACATTTCATATAAACCCCAGTAACAGTCCGGAGTTGCTGCAGTTTATGCAAATAAGATATTAAAATTTAGATGTTTTCCATTGGCATGTAATAATTTATTACTACACAAATTGACGCATCTAAATGACAAAGAGGAGGTAGTATTTTCACTGATTTATTCGTGAAGTTTCCAAGAGTTTATTATGCGTGCTGAATGTTTTTGGTTGCTTGACAATCAAAAACTATATTTTGCATTTAAGCACGTATTTTTTATCATGACCTGAAATTTGTCAACGTGGTTGGAGAGATTGGTGACGTCATTTATAGCTGGTATGAAAGAAAAATATCATTCAACTCATTATTATTTAATAAATTCCTAACCGGGCTTTCAAAAATCATAATACATAATAATTTTGTACCATTTCCTTTCCGCCATACTATTATATGGTGTTTTAAGATATTCAAGCAATCTATAATTAAAAGAATAAAACCTATTCACCGTTTTTTTTTCTTCAGCGGTCGATTATTACAAATAATACCGACATTCCGTATGAATGGCATAAATATATAATTATAAAGGTTGAAATATTAAAATTTTTCAATTTACTTTAATTCATCAAATTGTTGATTCAAGTAGAGAATTTCGCTCTCCCATAATTATGAAAGCTTCCTGGTTTATCGTATCTGGCCAGACTTATTTCCATTTTAATTCGGTCACGTGCTTTATTTAATTTTTTTTCGCTCTGGCCATTCGTGCTGCCGTTAATTACCACAGGCAAGTATAATTGCTGGAGTGGGAGGATATGAAAAAACCGATGGACAAAATTGCTAGAGGCGCGAGCAGTAATTTCCGCAGAGTTCCGCCAAGTGCCGTTGTTTCTCTCGGGCATGCTCGTAGGTACCTGCCGACTTACCCGACGGTATTTCTTAAGGGTTCTGATGCGGAGCTCTTGGTATATATTCTTTTCTCCTGAATGTGGTTTCTCTCCATTTACGATTCATTCTCTTCCCTCTGCCTCCCCCCCTCGCAGCCCTCCGCCAATCCTCTTCACCGAGGGAAGATGGCGTTGCGAGAGGAGAATCCTCCTCCCGCGCGTCCATTACCCACCCACCGTCACTCCCAGCGCACACCCCCTTTCAGCTGTTTCCCCGGAGCCAACCTCCCTCCCTTCCGTACCCCCTTTCCCCTTCACCTCCCTTCGGAGACCCATTCCTCTGGGAATGGTCTATTTTCGTCTTCCCTTCGCCCACCGCCTCCGTCGCGTGTTGTGCTTGTCTTTCGCATAACTCCCAAGGGGGATGCTCTCTTCCAGCACCATCCCCCGCCCCCCATCATCCCCCCCCCCCCACCGCACGTCGCCCTACGCCCGCCACCCCCGTCTCCTCCACACCCTCTCCGTCTTACTTCTTCCACCATCCCGCACCCGCCCTCCCCCCAACCCCCGTCGAGCTCTTTATTATTCGTTCGGCATCCACGCGCAGAAATCTCCGTGTAACAAGGTTCCGGGGCCACTACCCCCCTCTCCCCTCCTCCGGTGAAAAAAACAGGCGCATGTAGATGGGCGTAATTTGTCGTAATGGGTCAGAGAGGGTTTCCCATTTTGGTTGTAAATCGATTATTCGGGTTTTCACTGTAAAATTTGCTATTTACGCGACGATGGCCCAAGGCTATTACGTTTTTGGTAACTGCTCACGTTGCATCATTGCCGGGGGTGGTGTCGGGGGTCGAGGGGGTGGAAGGAGGCGGTGTGGGCTGAGGGAGTTAGGGGGTGGGAAGAGACCCAAACAACGACGTGACATCTCGTGGAAATAATTATGTGGTGTGCGTGCTCTGTTTTGCGAAGGAGCTTGTCTCTGTCGGGAGGGCGTTAAATAAGAAAATCAATTTAGAGTCGAGGCGGGATGATGTGGAGGAAGAAGCAAAAGGATTTTGAATGACGTAGAGGATTACGCGCCCATGCAAGGAATTGCGGAGTCGCACCATTCTCGAGGTGGATGGGACCAAAGAAGTCGAAACGCCGAGGAAAGGAATTAAGTGTTTGTCCTGTGCAAAACTTGGGAGGTCAGGAAAATTTATGGAGATATTTTGGAATTACTGAGGACTTAGGTGTTAGTGTTTTTTTCTTACTCTTTACCGGTGTCTTTGGAACAATCACAAAATTGTATCTTTTCCCCTGCCAGGTCTTCCTAGAAGATCGTAGACGTAACAGGTAAAAAAATTTACTCACCTGATCCTGAAGTGTGCATTTTTCATGTCATCGGGCTTAGCATTAGGTGAACTCTACCCTCGCCTATCAAACCAACCTCTTTGAATATGACAAGGTTTTTTTTATAAAAATACTCAGTTATGGTTGATCCAGCCTATTCTTAGGTTTATCGGACCGTTTTTTTTCAAATGTTACATCTTTTGACAATACGTCACAATATAAGTGTATGATGTATTGAATATTGGGATTTTGGTGTAATGGTATTTGTGTTGGTCATCAAGAGATTTCACTTGAAAAACTTGGAATAGTGAGGGAAGTGCTAAATCTATGGTAACCTTTGCAATTTTTTACCACGATTATATTTTTCTCACTGCCGCCGTAGCGCGAGAATGTTAATTTCTTGTATATTTTGATCATTATAGGGTAAAATAATGAGAAAGATATTAAAATGCCTCCAATCTGAAGGACACAATTTTAAAAGCGGTTGTCTCTTAGAAAACGCGATTTCCTCAAAGCTTAGATTCCGTGATCAGGAATCAATGTTTCGTTAGCTTAATAGTTAAGAGTTAAAAAATAGTACGGCCAACTCACCGCAGCGTAATAGTTGATTTTACCTTACATTGCCTTTGTTTATGGCAGCTCCTTTATTGATTTACACTAAAATTATTAGTCTGGCTTGCAATAACAATTATGACAATCACCTGTTATGTTCAGTAATTTGATGATCCAATATTATTCGTAACCTTTAGGCTGACTTTAGTTACGGGCTCAACGATAACCTTAGATGCAGCTTTACCTCTGGTGGAATGTACTCCAAAGACGCCTAAGTCTTCTGGGCACTCTTGTAAAAAAACGGCAATAAACCCTAAGGTTGTTCTAATAAGCGAGAGTTGTGTTCTTTTGATGCTAAACACTGTTCGGCGTTTAATCTGAGACTAAGGCACTGTTCCTTTCCCTTTTGGCGCCTGCGGTTTCCCAGGGATATTCCCGAACAATTGCACGGCTAGGGTGAAGCTGAGGGTTCTTAAATGGATCATCCGGGATCAAACCCGGGTCCTCCGATCAGTAACCTGAAGCTCACTTAAACCTACCGGTTACCAATAGTGACTTTTTTATTTCGCCAATCAACTTAGAGTTTTTATTTCAACGATGACTTCAAAGTGCTCAAAATGTGTATCAACACGTTGGACAGCGACAAAAACTAAGGTGAATTAACACCTTGGCGAGTTTCTTTTAATCTCACCTAAGAAATCACTCCTTGTGTTCAGAAAAAGCAATTCGTCTTATAGTGTTTCACGATGAGTGGGAGATTCGTTTCTGGCAGTTCTGCCACTATTTATAACCACTGGAGATAGCTCTACCCTCCCCCTCTCTCCCCTTATTTCTCTAGGCCTCTCGAATCTTTCATCCCGGCCAAAACCCCGTTCCACACTTCTCTCCGCGCGGACCCCTCTTCGCCGCCGTCTCCATCCTAGTCTCCCTCATAGTGTCCCTCCCTCCCCTACCCCCCCCCGTCTCCCCAGCCTCTCTCTCTCTTTCTTCCAACCTCCTCCTCTCATCCCACCCTTTCGTCTCACTCCCCCCACCTCATTCTATCCCCCGTACCCCACCCTTGCTCCCTCCCAACCCCCCAGTGACGCTATCATTTTAAAGATTTCCTCTTCAGCGTGTTCGGTGACGTAAGGACGCTCGTTTGTGGCGTTTCTTTGTTTCTTTCCTCCTCTGGCCCTTTTCTTACGTCTCTCGCGCATACTTTTTTTGTATTTCCTTTCGGATCTCTTTTTGTGGCATCCCACGCCCTAAACTGCCGAAGAGCCCTGGGGGCGGCGATGTTGGTGGTTTCCTTGTTGGAAAGGTGGTGATTTACTTGAGGTTATTTCTTTCTCGATGTCTGGCTCCCTCTTCTTTTTTTTTCTTAGCTCGAGACGGAACCGAAATTCATTTTTTTCAGTCCCGTGGGGATTTATTTTTATCAATGCGCTCTGAGGAATAAAAAAATGGGGGTCGTAGCGGGAAAAAAACTGAAATAATTGCGGAGCATGGATAAAAAGATTGAGGGTTTTTCGGTACGCCCGATAGTATTTCATAGTCTTGAGGGAAGACTTCTACCTCGTGCAATTATTTTTAGAAAAATCACGAATATTTGCCAATTATCCTCAAGAGTTATCGATGGAAGTTGGGCTTCTCTTCCGGGCGATTTTTTTCGAACGTATTGCGAGACGGCAGAACTTAGAAGTAATTGCTATCCCTTCGCTGTGACTAAACTGGAAAACTATTTTGTCATCTTTGATTAGTTTACATAATTACCGAAACTGTAGTATTTTAAAAGGAACTAGCGGTGTTAAAATTAAAAACGACGATAATGATTGGTATAAAATCACGATAAGATGAAATAATTCCTTTCATTTCGAGAACTCGTCTGGCAATGTACGACCTTTCCAGCCAATCCGGAGATCACAGGCCGAGCCGTGGCTAGAGCTTGGGATGTGTGAATTCGTGCAGTGTATTTTGTTAATAAATTTAATTCAACGTACCTATTTAAGAGAAAAAGTCAATAAATAAGCCGCAAACGTCAGCAAGACAAACGTAGGAGCTGTTTCAAATATTTCACTGGGAACGCTTGGAACATCCACGGTCACAGTCCCCAGCCCCCAGTGATTTTCATTTGTTTTGTCCCTTAAAAAAATCATTTGGGTGGCCATGGTTTTGAAAAGGATGATATCCTAGATGTTACTCGTTGGCAGCTACAAAGAACAAAAGACTTCTTTGCTGCTGGCCATCAAGGAATTGAAAGGAGATGCGATGTGTGTCTGAATGCCCGAGGTGAATATATATAGAAAAGTAAAATACATTTCAGGAAGTCACTATGGTTATTATTGCTTTTGTCCATTTTTGCGAGTTATTTATTGGCTTAACTTCGTAAATGTAGGAATTTCATCACTCACCAAAGATTTCACATCCGCGGTCCGTTCGTAAAAACGAGGGGAAAACGGGTGTGTTTGTGGTGACATTATGAGTATAAGATTGTTAGTGAAAAAATCAGTCGTATTTAAGAAACTGATGGCAGGTTAGCTCGGTAAATATATAGAGAAAATATTAGTTCAGACTGCAATACGAAGAGTAGCCTTTTTAAACGTGGATCCGAAATCTTGTCTCTGGTCCGGCGAGGATGATCGTGGATAGAAGGCTTTCGGGGTGTGGTTTTGGAAAAGGACGCAGTGAATAGGTCGGACAGAAAGGAAGTAAATGCGACTAAGTTTTAAATGTGGCGATCGAGGATAGGAAGTGGCGAGGTGAAATCTAAAAAAGGCAGAAAAAGAGGGCGGAGAGAATAGTGTGAATAGTGGGATGTTGAAGGTCGCGAAAGAAGGGAGAGCTTTGGGTAAGCGGGTTAGAGGGAGGGAGATTATTCGTTTTTGGGAAGCAAAAAGTCAGAAAGGACAGAAGAAGAAAATGATGCCGGCGAATGGGAAGTTCAGCTGAGGCGCAGAGCATAATAATGGTGATTAGGAGACCTCAAACGCTCAAAACCCAATTTCATTTAGGCATTAACTCGAGTGAAATGAACGAGTGTACCTGTGTACGGGAATTTAATTTCGATCTAATCACCCACCTGAGCATTCACATTCACGACCCGTGCGTAAGAACGAGAGGCGTCGCTGAGAGATGGAGCGAGGGGACGGTCCTGGTCGGATTTCATCGCTGGCCGGCAGGCAGCCAGCCATAAGAGGAGGGAGGCTTCAAGCCAACTCTTTTCACGCATGGCTCACGTTGTCATGACTGTTCGCAGCTCGTATCTCGCCGCTCCTCCGCCGTCAGCCATTCTAAAAGATTGAAATGGCCTTCGCCACGGAATTCGCGCGAATTCCTAGGGGAGAAGGAAAAAGAAATTAGCCAGCGGCGCTATCGTCACGAGCGTATTGGGGGGAAAGGGGGCAATGGAGTGCATGAGCCCTTTTGTCCCCTAAAGCCTCCTCAAAATGGAAATGCATGCACGGTGTGTCGGGGGCGCTATACATTTTGGATCGGGGTCCTGTAGAGTTCGTTTTGTGATTTTGTTGTCCCTTTTGTTTCGTCCGTGACAAACGGCGACTGTAGGTTTTTTTCGAAACGACTGCATTGTCGGCTTTCACACTTATCTCTCCCACCCCATCTTTGTTTTCCGGTGACCTTCCCCGTGGCAGGTGGTCTGGATACGGCGAGGTTGCGAAGGTGGTCCAGAGCATGCAAATTAAATGCCATATACGAACAATATATTCACTTATGAGATATTCCCATAACTATCGCACACTAGATCTTTATGTTTCTGTTCCCGACGATAATGTGCCAGAGAAATAAAACGAGTAGAAATATATTTACAGAGTTCCCTTCTTTTATGCCCTCTTCTGTGTCATTTCGCAATAATTTTGTGAAATAATGTAATTATTAGTTCATTCTCATAGAAACATATTGACCTTGAGATTCAACTTCATGGTAAATGGCCATTGTTTTTTTGCGCCAAATCTAATTTTATATGGACGGGCCTACCGAGAATTTAATTATATTACATGTAAAAAATGACTTAAACATGACGTTGCGGACTAATTTATATTAGTTAATTGTCGTATGTAAACGAATCTTATTTTGCACGGAATGTGGTGTCTGGTACTTCGACTCTGTGTAGTTTATTCCATTTAATTACTGATGTATTGAATGAAGTTTATTTATTTCGGGTGCTCTAGAATGAACCTAAAATAGTAGCGATTTCGTTTTAGTAAATATTTGTAATTCTAAGTCGTCCTGGTTTATTTAATGGACGAGGGTCGTTGAACAGAGAGTGATCGTAGCATTTTTATTCTCATAATTTATTATGCAAAAATTTAATGTTATGCTATATATATATAGCTTAACGTGTGATGCACATTTGGTACAAGTCTCATTAATTTAATCAATGATTGCGTTGCCATTAGAGGCGCTTTTATTTGCGTGCTTTCGATAGTAAACCCGCTTTCCACGATGATGTTTCTTCACGTAGGGTAACAGGAAAAAGTGACATGGAGCTAGGTGTGGACTGCACGGAGGAAGAGGAGCACCCATCACATTCATGTTTTCGCGAGATATTCAGAAACAACGATTGCGACGTGTGACCGTGCATTATCGTGGTGCAGCACCCAGCCTGTTGCATTTTTTGCTCTGAAATGTGGCCCTATGCGGTTGATGTGACCCTGGAAATGTTTTCAGTACATCTCTATTGTATGCGATCCATTTAGAGATTAGTGTACTGGTACGACGTACGGAATTCCTAAAATATCATAAAATGGTTTATTCTAACTTACCCAGCAGAAGCCATCAATGATTTCCGCATAGAGCGTTGGTGTTTGCTATCAGGATCGAAATGGTATAGCCAAGTTTTACCTGTGGTGATGATCTTTGAAAAAAACTCCTTATCTTCTTGTAGCATCGACTTTAACTGCAGGAGAACGGCCTACTGTACGGATATAAGCACTCGGAACCTATCACGCGCAGACATGTCTCATGTGTAAGAAATAAATAAAAAATATCACGTAGATGTGTAATTATTCTGTTAACAACATGTAGCACCCTTTGAAATATTTCTGATACTGATCTTTACGTTATTGCATGATCTTCTCTCACATTTGCAACGTCGGCGTTAATGTAAACTTCAGTAAGAGCCGTGAATGAAGCGCCGGGTTCTACTTTCCTTTGACATTTATCTGTTCCCCTCTGTTAAGCATTTAAAGCCCTCTTCTATCTCTGCTATAGGAAAAAACACTCCATAAGCCTCCTCTGTCGCATTACATTAATCTCGGCTGAGGATTTTTTCAGGTGAAAGCAAAATTTCAATGCGGCGTCTTGTGTTATCACCATCATTGGCTTTGGCTGACTGAACATGCAACCTGCTACGGCTGCCGGTGACGTAGCAATGGAGTTAAAACAATGAAAATTATATTATATACACATAAAACATTGAAGCAATAATATACGTACGTAGCTCACAATTTTTTGCTTATTAAATGCTCCGAATTAAACTGTATGATCACTCTTTATTGAACTATCATCATTTTTCTCCCATTACGATTCTCACCAAATTACGACGAGGGACTGATTCTTTTGTAAGGCTTTTTTTATTTTTCAACTTCTGTTGTCATCAGAGAGTCATGTTAAGTTTCCCTAAGCCCACCTATGCATAAGTATACCTTCTTAAAGATCCCAATACCACATTTATGGTGCCAGTCTACCGTTAAAGGCTGGTTTTGGATTGGCACAGAAACTAACCAACTGCTACAATATTGTTTCACGTAACAAGACACGAACTAAAACCCCACAAAAACTCTTCTTCGATTCCGCATACTTTCCGCCTCCCGTCTTCGGTCCAACCGATTGCTATCTTTTTCCTACCCCTTCATCGGTTCTCTAATGTCCACCCCTTTGCCACTGGATTAAAAATACCATCGCCAATCAAAACGCAAACATTTCCTGCTTCCTTTGGATTTATCTCAACTAAACTCTTTTTTACCCTTGTATTCGTAGTTCATCTTCTTTTGTTTTCCTTCCCATTTTACGTTTTTCAATGTTATCCACACCCACATCTCTCAATATCCAATCTACGCCTATCAACCTGCCCCAACGATCAGGTTTCAGCGCCTTAAAGTACTGCACTCCCAGATGATAGCTTTCCGTAATCTTTTCTTAACATCCTTGCTCAACGTCGCTGTCATCTTTTTCCTTATTGTAAAAGCTTCTTTGCCTAAAGCAATTGCTTTTATCATTGCTGTCGTACATTTCATTTAATTTAAGTGCCTCCAAACGTACCCAATTCGACCATGTCATTCTTATTCTACCCGCTTTCCTCATTTGTTGTCTTGACACTTCCCTTGTCCAAGCCACTACTCTGCCGGCCGATGCCATTAATATCTTCGGCATACTACACTCACGCCCCGTGGGTCTAAATTAATTCCTTCGCGTCAACGGAGAGATGTTTTTGTACCCGCCGATCTGTTCCCAATGCACTTGTCGGAGTGAAGGGGTAGAGATAAACCGGCACGAGATTATCCCCGGTCGGCGGACCGAAACGTTGCGTGGCGGAGAGCTTTATCCGGCCGACGGAGGATGGATGGATCGAGGTCGGAACTTACACAAGTCGGCTCGCGGGCTTCGAGGTCACCATCTTTAAGACGGGTGCCCGGCGTGGACGGATGTTGCTAGTACGTCTTCCCTTCCAACTCTCTCTCCGTTGCCGTAGGATTGTGGGGGGACGAACAAATGAGCGCTTTCCGAGTTAATTGTGGAGAGAGGGAGTCCGGCGGGATGGGGTGGGGTCGGTCGGTGCGGGAGGGAGTAGGGGTGGGACGTGGGGGGCCCCGGACGTCCCCTTCAGCATCGGGGTCAATTAGTACTCGCAAACCGAGGGGGTGGAAAAGAGACGTGAGGGGCGGGGGTGGGGGTTTGGAGGACGCGGGCCACACCCCTCTCCGTCCCCATCCCTCCCCCCCCTCATCACACCCGCATCGCGAAAGCCTCGCTATTTATATTTCAGCCCTTTCCTTTTCTTTTCATTCGGCGTGTCTTCAAGAATGCACCTCTCACATCCTCGCATTTCGTCTCATTTGCATCGAGGGTGCTCAAAACCCTGTGACGTTCGTGACTGGGGAGCCAGGTTCGGCCGCCGGGCGTATCCGCACGCCGAGGTTCGGCGCTGACGTGCGGTGACGTTTCTCAGGAGTTCTGTTTTTATTTCCTAGAGAAATGGACCCTCCCGCACGCCATCTCTAACTCCTAATCTCTCTCTCCCTCTCTCCTTCGGGGCAAAATATTTTCGATTCTAGTTCATTAATATCAATGTCATCGTGCAGGCGTTCTCTTAAGATTTGATTGACGCAACTCCCCGGTCGATTTTATTTATTCTCCTAGCATCTTCACTTTTTATTTCTTTTTACGTAACCGTCCTCTCACTTGCACATTCCACTCGTGGTCTTCCTTTATATATGCTCGCGTTTGCTATTCGTCGTCTCCATAGTTGTGTTCAGACAGCCATTGCGTGTCGAAGCACGTCCATCCTCAAGTAAGCCATATTTAATGTGTTCGCGTCCTCGACATGAATAATTATCACATCCTTCATGAATCATTCTCATTTCCTTATGTTTAAATGTCATATAAAGAGTTTAAATAAGTATGATTTTTACCGTTACTTTTAGTCCCAAAACTTCCTAAATCAAGTTCGAAACTATATAGCTTCAAAGCGTCAAAGAAATTTTAAAATCAGAAATTCGGATGTGAATTAGTCTTGATTTTTGCCATAATCAAAAAACCGAAATAGTTAAGCTGATGGTAGGTATGATAGTTAAAGAGTAGAGCGTGTCTTACAATAATCCCAACAGCGTGTGAAATTCACACATCAAGTTAGTGGGGCCAGTTTCCTTCCTTGTGCATCCTATATTTTCCCAGGTAGAACACCATAAATCACGCAATTTGGGTGAAGCGGTGTGCCCAAAGGTGTCCCCGGAGTTGAACGCAGGGCTCTAACCCACTGTACTACCACCCCTCCTGCAACTGTAATGCTTGGGAAACGGGAAAATGGGTATTTTTGTTCAGTGTTAGATGGAAGAAGTATGTTTGCCTTTTATGTTTAATTCAAGACAAAAAAAGAAGTGTTTCGGGAGTACTTTTGCAATTATGGCTCTATTTGCTCTGTCGTTCATTGCTCCAAATTTAATTATTATCACAATTTAGGTCATATTAAGCAATATATGTATGTATGTGTATATATATATATATATATATATATATATATATATATATATAGTGCAATACACAGTAACAAACAATATAGAAACACAAAAAAAGGAACACTCACACGTTATTTCTTGATAATTTCGACGGAATTCTAATCCGTCTTCATCGGAAGATAGAGAAGTAACCATTACTTCTCTATCTTCCGATGAAGACGGAGTAGAATTCCGTCGAAATTATCAAGAAATAACGTGTGAGTGTTCCTTTTTTTGTGTTTCTATATTGTTTGTTACTGTGTATTGTACTATTCGGCACTTCCGTGTTACGTCTACGAAAGCATATATATATATATTTATTCACATGGAAATAGATGAAAGGAAAAGGTATTAGAATATTTATAAAAGACAAACACAGGAGAAGTGGGGGAAGGCGGAATTAAGCAGATCACAAGTACAAAAATATTTCCTGGGCCGGGATTTGAACCACGGATCTTTCGACTAACCGGACCGACGCTCTAACTACCTTTATTACTTCCATCATATCTTATAACTGCGTGTTTTCGTCTCAAGAGTAGTAAGCTTCAATTGAAGGTTTTTCTGGTTTAACCGACACCACACATTTTTCACGGAAACTGATTTTGTGTTTTAAAAGATTGCTTGAGTGTGACAAGAAGAAGTACGTTTCTTCTCATCAAGAATGCGCACTCCTCCCTTTTCGCCCTTACAAGCTTCCTTTATCGAATTGACACGGACGCATGTCACATTTATTTCTAGGCATACATTGTTTTCTATGCTAAACCTAGAATAAAAATTCAGATGCCCAGAAAATTTAACCGAGAATTGGATGGCCCTTCGAAAGTTAATTTTGCATTTCAATGAAATATTTTTGATTGTATCTTGGAATCTAAAATCTTTTTGCCTCATTGACCGTGAATTTTAGAGCGGTGTACGGAAGCTCCGGCTCCCCCCACCGACCTCCACTCCTCGTCCTGAAGCGAGACGCCTCATTTGTAAGACAAAGGTGGCATTATCGACCTCTCCATTAAAGAAATTGTATTTTTAGCGGTGTAACTCGCTTCAGTTCGCCAAACGAGAAATATTGTGGATTTCGCAGAGTCATCCTTTTTGTTTTAATTTTCTTATAAATATATTTATATCACTGCATCTCAATTAAAAACCACGTTCTTCAGGCCGCATTCGTTTTTTTTAAGCTACACGGCGTAAAATTGAATTAAAAATCACAGTAATAATGTTTATCTTCATCTTGTTGCGAAATTCGTTTCAAGTGTCTGCATTGTCTTCGCGTTTCCATTTCGAGGGGGGAAGGGTAAAAATCCCGCGTTCTCCACTGATTGTGAGCGAGCCTTAACCTCGTTTGGTTTGCGTCAGTCCACTTGGCGGTTTCGTTGCCGTCTTTAGGGTCCCCCTCCCTTCCTACCCGGGTATAATGTGGGCTTCTCGTTTCTCGTCCGAACCTCGAGTCGGAGCTGCTTTTGTCTTTCGATGCTCCGTCCCGAACAAGCGCCCGTTTGTATTGCTTGGCTCCATCGCGTTTTCAGTCTCTCTTTAAATAATGTCCCAGGCAGCCTCCTTGCGGGCGCGAGGACGGTGAGCTCGCCTCTCTGGGGACTCGTCTCGATGAAAAGGAGGGATGGTGCGCGTCGCGAGTCCGAGGCGGGGGAAGTCGGAACCGAACGGCGGGCCGTCCCTTCGTTTTATGTTTCCTTCGTCCTTCTTTGTTCGGATCCACCGTCAGTGTGCCAAACGAGGGCGGGGAAATAATTTGCGCGTTGTGCGTCATCTTCATGGTTACCTGAAGGGGACGTTTCTATATCAAGCATGTCCGATTACTTAGAATGAAAAATATATGTCATTGCCCATGCTAACCTCTAGCGAAGTGCGAAGAAAATTGTAGGGCTACCGATAGTTTATTCTAGATAATCAGCCTTGGAAATGATGGAAATTTGCCTCTAAGCGAGTTACCATAATGGAGCAAAGATCCATCAGGCATTTCTTTTTTTTTAATTTGGTCCTAGTAATGTTGATCAAAAATTAAAATTGCTTATATTAGATTTCAAGGTACACAACACATGTTTTCAGGATAGGTTCATCAGCATTATAACAGTGGTATTAACATTAAAAAACACACTTCCGCTCTTCGTCGAGTCACGGACTACAGGTATAGACCACCAAGTTAAGCCTTAAGAATTCAATCTTGAAAATAAAATAAGATGTAACATTAATTTTTTAGAGGTTTTATACAAAAACACTCTCAAAACTTTCTCATAAATATGACACATTTATAATATCCCATTTGCGTCAAAATAGCAATTATTTTTGCCTGCTCAAGTACTGCTGTAATTAGGCATTCAAAACACATGCTCCACTTATTGTGTTATATGATATTGCTAAATACATAAAATAGAATGAATTTTGTTAAATTCAATAGGGTATTGATTAGCCTACATTCACTCTACATCGACATGGTACCCTGCTAACCATCGCTAGGGTGTGTGACAGAGGGTGACTCAACACGAGGCGTGAAACATTAAAAATTATTTTTTTTTATTTTTCACCGATAAATATCTAAAATATTTTACCTGATAAGGATAAGGTTAACTACAGTAACATACAACACGGTATCTAAGTCTGAAATACTTTGAAATACTCTACGCATGCGAGACGGGCAGCTAGTAACAATAAAAACGATAAATTAAAAGTTAGATAAAATAATGACTGCATGCTAGGCTACCTCGGATTCTAAAAAAGTACTTTTGTCTCCTTAACGGGAAAAATAATCCTTTTGAACTCTATTTTTGCAATAGTAATTTTTAGTTTGCAGTTATTCTGACCTATTATTTTTCGTGGGAAAAATAACATCTTAAATCTGTCGGTTTTACCCTTAATCTCTCAAATCTTATTTTCGTGATCTTTTCTAACGTAATGCGATGGGGCTAATAATGCCTTTTAAACATCATCTATGAAGAGACCTGTTTCCAATCTATCGTATGATTCTTTTGACTACTATTGTTCATCTGATTAGTTAGGTAAATCCAAGTGCTCGTTTACCCTCAAGTACAGTTTTCCATTCCTCTAAGCTAACACCTTTATTCCTTGGTAATTTCCTATCCCCACGTATCCAATAATCTTCTTGACGAACAGTAACACTCGAAAAAGTACTTCGAAGGATAAGTGAAAGGAGAAGCGTATAAATGGCACTTACAAGAAGAAGTGGGCAACTGATTTGACGTGTCTTGGGGCACGATAGTTTACCGTGGACCATTATTAGAGGGAAAACTGTGGAGAAGCATGGCAGAAGAAGGCCAAGGATGAATTACGAGAAGCGGTTAATGAAAGGTATCTGCACGGGGAACAGTGCAGGAAAGAGAGATCGACAGTGAACGGGATAGCCGTGGAGAACTGTTACAACTAATCCTTGGTTGAATAATTAGTGATAACGTATTGCATTTATCTTCCTTAGGTTGCTATCCATTTATCTATACCCAACCCTACCATACGCCACGAGGGCGTGTGGCAGGGGGTACTAGGTCACCACCCATTAGAGTAATTGGTGATTGGTGACTATTAGCATTCGGGAAGTTCAAGTTTTCTTAGGTTACGTAAGTTTCCCTCTATTATGGTCTCTAATTGTGCGAAGGAAAATTATTCCTAGTATCGATCGGTTCGTCCCTCAATTTCTCTTAAAATATCCCTGTGATTTCGCTAATCATTGTTAGGAACTTTCTTTCAGTGTCAGTGCTAAACTCCAGTGATTTGATGCTCATCTAAAATTTTTAGGTTAATGCATATAATCGCCGTGCTTCAAGCTCATCCGCAACCTATCTTCCCATCAATATTGTGGCGCTCCTGTTCGTTTCTGGGGATTTTTCACGAAACGGTCATCTTTTCACTGCACTCCAAATGATTCCTTAAATCAGTGCTTCTGCGAAGGGTCCCAGACGCTCGAAGCGTATTCTAGGTGAAGTCTAACCTAACAAAATAGTACCTCGCTTTGACCTTTGCTTTCAAATATTAGAGGCCTTAGGCTAAGAGAGTTGTGAGATGATAAACTGATTGACTTAAAGGAGCCAAGGCGCCTCGCACCCCAAAACTTTGATCAAAAATTTGTCTTTCATTTCACGTTACTTGACGGTTTATTTGATGTTTGAATCCATTTACGAATAATTGAGTTTTTAACCGTACCGAAATTCCATCCTCCTGGGCTCGGAGGTTTCAGAGGTCCGAAATTCCTACTCGATTCACTTGGTAAGGCATTTATATACTTTTCGTTTGAACAGCTTTGGTACGAAGTAAAGACACTCCACTCGTCATGAAAGACTAAATAAGCAGTCGTATAATGTGCAAACATTTTTAAATTTTTCAAATAAATGTATATGATATTATGTATTTTAAGAGAACACGAACAGTCTAGGATTTATTTATTTTTATTTTCTAATTCATATATCACTTCACGCTAATGCACGAATGCATTTCTGGAATATTCAAGATGGCCAACGTAATCTACGGAGCAGAAGCACATTTTTCTTTAATCACGGAGCTCCACCAAGTGACGCCCTATGCCACTGCGCTTCAAGATGGCGTCGAGCGAAGTTGCCAAGAATGGAGGAGGGCGTTTTAAGTGTCGCTGGCCTCCGTCCCAGTGGTCTTCTAGCATACTTCAGCGTGGCAACTTGCCGTCCGAGGACGAATAGGGGAGCCTTGCCTCCAGGTTCGAACGTTGCTTTTCTGGCTCTAAAATCCTGCAGAAATTCAGGAAAACCAACGGGACGTTTCGAGGGTGATTGGTCGTTCTATTCGCTCCTGTCGCCATTTGACTACTCTCTTGTTGAACATTATGATAAAGAAAAAGGAGATGCGATTCTGGTGTCCCGAACTTGACGTCGACCTTATCCTGAAGCTGACTTTCTTCATCGGTGTTCTTTCGTCGGTCAAAGTTTCATTATTCTTTTGTAATAACATAAATCCTTTTCCTCCAATCTTTTCTTCCCAGCTACGTTTACTCGCCTTACTTCGCCTCTAATACTCTTATTGTGGGGTGGTGAGCTGCTTCGACCTTAACAACCATTAAGCCAAAAGGGGGAACTCCTGTAGGAGTTTCCCCTTTTGAGCTCACATTCATTATTTCAGAAAAGAATTTTTCCTCTAAGGATATTCTGCAACTTTCTTTTTAGGTCGCTGAGCTAAAATCGTTTCAGTAATGGTGCTTAGACCGACTTATGGCCCGCTACTTTAATGCATCTGAGTGGGTTCGGCACATGGCTATTACCAGTCGTCCTTATGCTACCAGACATATCAGTCCGGCATCCGGCTTAACTTCTGACGTCATTGCTAATTACTGTCGAGAATTTCCTCGAACCAAAAGTCGATCCGTTGCTTCGCTTCCATCTTGGGGCTTTGAGCCTAATTTTCTTAGAGAAGCTTGGGCTGGACGCTGGGGTGCATTTTTTCCCTACTCGATCGATAGTATTCGACATCCGATGCTATATTTGCTACAGGTAGGTTATGTGCATTTTGTATATTTTAAACAAAATTAGCCTGGTGTGAACACATACCAGGCTAATTTTGACCCGAATATATTAATAATTTGTTTAAAGAAGTGGACTATAATGGCCTAAAATGTTTATTATGGAGTCCATTGTCAAATTTTAAGAAAGATAGTCTTCGCCGAAATCCTGAGGTTACGTGGAATCATTGCCGTGAGATCACGCGCTAAGCAGTCAACAAGTTCATTCCCAGTAAATATATAAAAGATTACTCGGAACCTAGATGACACAATGCCGATGTTAGAAAAGCATTGCAGCGTCAAAGATTGCCACGCCAAGATAAAGAAATATTAGGGATTATATCTTTAGCGGCAAAAGGAATGAGATCACATATGTTTACAAGATATCTAGGGCGAATACCCAGGAGGAATTTCAGAAAGCGATAAGCGAATTCAAATCGAAAAGATAATCGGAAATTTTGAAAGAGAATCCGGAAGCATTTTGGTCGTACTTCAGAGAGATTCAGTGAAATAAGTCAACTGTTAATTAATTCAAAAATATTAAAGTTGAACGAGTAATCCGCAGTTTGGAAAAGGCTAACTTATTAAATTCCTTCTTTCGAAGTGTCTTCACCAACTTCATCACCGAACGTCTCCGATAGCTTACCGAATCATGAGTTATTAATAATTAGGAATTATTAATGGAAAACTAGCACGGCTTCCGAAAAGATAGATCCTGCGAGACACAACTTGCGCTTTTTGTTCGTGATATTCTTATTTCGGGAGAGAGCAATGTTCAATTGGACGCGGTTTTTCTACATTTTAAGAAATTCTTCGGCAAAGAACCTGATTGTAAACTACTCGCAAAGCTAGAAGCATATGGCATGGATAAAAATATCCGGGGTTGGATTAAAGACTTTTTGAATTTCAGAATTTGATCGGGTTCAAAAAGTAGTGATAGATGGAGTTAGCTCAAATGCAGTAGAAGTTACTTCAGATGTTTCCCAGGGAAGTGTCATCGGACCTCTTTTATTCCTACTTTACGTTAACGACATTGACTCCGTAGTCACCAGTAAGATACGTTTATTTGCCGACGGTTCAGTGGTTTACCGTGATATCCGTGATCCTGAGGACACAGCAGCTTTATCAGATGACCACACAACTCTGGTGCGACACTTGGCAATTAGAATTTAACTTAAAAAAGTGCAAAGTCATACATTTTTGGAAAAAGAGCAATTTCCACCCGAATGCCTACTGCATTGGAAACACCGAAATGGAATGTTTAGACTCAATTAAATACCTAGGCGTTACCCTCGCATACGATATCTCCTGGGCGAAACGCATGCCTCGAGGAACATGTGGACAAGCTAACAAGGAATTAGGATTTATTAGAAGAGTGGTGGGTAAATGTGATGAGAAGGTCAAAGAGAAATTTTATCTGTTGTTGGTTAGGCCTCATTTAGGATATGATGCAAGTATACAGGTATGGGACCCTCAAGAAGTTGGATTAATTGCGGAATTGGATCGCGTGCAGCGTAGAGGAGCTAGATTTGTAAAAGTTTGAATTTGGAAACTTAGTAGCGTATCCAAAATATTAGAGCAGCTGTAATGGGAATCACTTACGGAGCGAAGGTTAAATTGCAGATTGAAGCTCTTGCATAAATTGGAAGGTATCTTTAGCAGTGATGTTGAAAATGAATTAGTACCCCCATCGTGATACGGTAGGAGAGATCATGATAGTGAAATTAGAGATATCAGGTGTAGAACAGATAGAGTTAAGATGTCATTTTTTCCGTGAACGATAAGGGATCAGATTAACTTGTCCGACCGCGGTAGGGTCATATTCGGGTCAAAATCAGTCCTGAGGGTATTAACCCCCTGCCACACACCCTAGCAGTGGCTAGCAAGGTACTGAAATATGTACAAAATATCTAAATAATTTCCTCTCTTTTTGCTTTCAGGAAGCGTTATGTTTACTATTTAAGCAATTTCATTGTACTGCGTTTTTTCATTTGTTAACATTTTTTTTGTTGGCTTAATTTAATTGCTTAGCACAACGTGCCACATACGCGTCGCAGGGTCATACCAGCCCCACCGGAGTATATAGTATCTATCTGCAACATTATTACATCTCGGTAGTTTAATTTGAGAAATTTTAGTGATGGGTAAATATCTATAGATCTGCTATGCTTGATTTCGGCTAAGCGTCTTAAGATTGATGCATATTTATAATGATGTTGTCTAGAACGTTACGGCGGCCGTTAAAGGAAGCTTTTTTTTATAATTCCCCAAGTTCTTACTCTTGAAGACTAACATATACGAGTGAAGAGAAAAACTGAGAATGTAAAACACACACTGAGGCTTCACGTGGAATTCCTCCTGTGCCATCGATTCGCGTGCAATGAGTGAAAGAAAAGAGGGAAAAATATACCGACATGAATGCGCTCCCCCTCGGGTTGACGCTCCTCGGTGACCGTTGTGTTTCATTCACGTACACGCTCGATGTTTACGAGTAGGATATTGCCCGCAGTATTGACGTACCTCAAAATGAAATAAAAACGAGACGGAAAAAAGTCAAATAACTCCCTCCGGCAGGAATTGTACTCTTAGGGTTGCAAGCACACGCGCACAAAGACTTAATCGTAGGCTTCGACATTCACGTGTTTAAATATACTAAGGCTGACCATAAAGTAACTTACGTTTTGGCTTAGTGTGGCGTTGGGTAAGGATAGAGCTGTTATCTTGGTGCCTAAACGTCCCTCCACTCAGCACGCATCCTGCTGTGGTAGTGTGCTGACTGTGGATCTTCTACTTGTCTCTCGGCGAACTGTTAACACGTGCGCTGGAATAGAGAATCCCGTGGGAGATCTGCGCGATTTCTCATCTTTGAAGAAGTGCCCTTGGCTGGGCCATCCTTAAAACGAATAACCTTGCTGTACATCTTAAATTGAAGTAGTGAAGTGCCGACATCAGCCGCAAAGTATTTTCTTCTTCGATTATTGGAAATAAGTTAGTGAATCTACTTAAAAATGAATTGAAATCCATGCGGCATTTAATATTATACGATCGGTATTCCACCTACGTTTATCAATACTGCTAGCTTTTCAGAGTAAGTACATACGTACGTAAGTACCATCTAACACGCTTACGTACGTACGTATAAAGCTATGAAACTTAAGATGTAAGCTTGTCAGAAGCTTGTCGGTTTATGCTCGGAAAGAGGAAGTGGGGTATGCCATTTACATGATGCGTATAAAATCATTTTGAGCACATGTGGGCGAGTCATTTCTCATACACGCGCCATTTCCGATGGTGACGAAGTTATTTTCCAGGGTCAAACAAACCGTTGTCCAAAGTAAAATATATGGCATGGATTGATTGTGGGGTGGAAGGATCGTGGAAACCAAAACTTAAGTTGGGAAAATGGAACATGGGCGGAAGTAAGGCCGGCCCCTGCCTTGCGTAGTGGCCATTCAATGGATCTTTAAATGACCTGTGTATTTTGGCTCGTTCAAACGCATTCTCCCCTTTATAAATGTCACACTCGAGAGAAAACATTGATTAAAAGAGGTACTCTAAAAATCGGAAACAAAGGAGACGAAATGAGCGTGGGAGCGGGTTGACCACCGGTTGTATGATCGAAGGGACCTCGGGTGCACGGGGTGGTCGGACCTGTGGGCGTCGGCGCGGGTCTTTAGGTGATTCTCTGGCCTAAAAATAATTGTCCACGGGGCTGAAGCCGAACGCCTTCGGCGTGGATTGTCCCCCGCGTTCAACCGAACACTCCGCAGAGCTCGGGAGCGGAACAATCTCTCGCTGTGTCGAGCACTCGCGGAGACCATTCCACGGAACGGCGCCATTTGTTCCGATTAATTTTCTCCTCACTCTCTGGGCGGAAGTAGTTCTTTCTCCGCCATAAAAGTAAATCTCCCCATGCCCGGGGGCCGCTTTGCTGCCTGCCCTCCGACGGAGGGAACTGCCCGCTCTCTGCTCTCTTTTTATCTCTCAGAAATCGCCTACTCGAGTAAAACTCTGCTGGGATGGGAGGGGGGCGGTGTCGGAAAAAGTTTTTATCTTTCTTTTTTTTCCCCCCCAAACCAAAGGGATGCGTTTTTGGAAGTTGTTGAACCCCGAAAGAGCGGGCGACCTTTCGTTCCTACCGTAAAAGGTGTGTGTAGGTGCGTGTGGGTTTGGGGAATGCCTGGTTCGATTTTTCTCTTTCTGTTTTTTTTCAACAATACCTCGTGGTGGTTATTTGGGGAGAGAGTTCCCGAACCCTGTAACCCTGTAGAGATTTCGGGGGACGGGCGAGTGAGGGGAATTTATTTTGTAACTTACGATGGAGTCCTGGAACCAAGATGTCCTTTTATACGCACCGTCCATAAATGACGTTACGCGCTTTGGGTTGGGTTGGGGGAGGGGGGGGGGAGTTTTGGCCCTGCCGGAGTAGTAGTAGTAGTTTTGAGGGGAGGCGACCGACAGCTAAGGTCATTTGCGCCATAGGGGATGGACAGGAAAGGATGAAGGGTGGAGAGAAACCCGGCGTCGGCATTAGCCTACTCTTTACGAAAGGCGCCAAGGGGTCCGCAGTTTAGCGTCCCATCCGACGGACGGCGTACTCCCTCAAAGTGCCCTCCACAAAGCACCTCAAGTAGGGATCGAGATACCTCTGAAAAATATTCAACACCGCCGGGATTTGAACCCGCGCCCTCAGGGTGGGAAGCCAGTACGTTAGCCCCCGCACCATCTCGATCCCCCCCTGCCGGACGTTGCGGGGTTGGGTAAGGGGAACTCTGGTATCTGTGGCATCACAATGCGTACGAGCCACACTATGGCTTTGTCCCAAGGTTCTCGAGACCGTTACCGGCGCTCTTTCTCCAAAGTCCCTCCCAAACATTCTTGAAGACCGATCGCTATCATTGTTATTGCCACGGGCTCCGCTGCGGGAAAAACGTACATTTTTCTCGCTCAATTCGATTGAACTTGGCAAAAACAATAGCATTCTATCTTTTTATCATCTGCCTACTTTTATTATTTTATTTTTGTGTTATTTTCTTTCCATTGATATGATAATTACCAATATTGACTTTCACGCCCCGTAGCATAAATTAAGCCTTCACTTATTTTTACACGTCCAATTCAACAAGATCTTTTCCGCCTTCGTCGTAATTGGTGTATTTTGTGATGATTTCGGGGGAAAACAAGTGAGAGCCAAGGTCCGTCTAGTTCTTAATGGACCTTGACGGGAGCAGAATTACGTCGTTCTCAGTTTCTGGTCTTTATTTCTCACGTTGTCCGAGATTGCAGCCGATATTATGACGTCACCCCCAGCCAAGTCCGTTCTCCCTGTGAGAGCTATCGCAAGACGTCCTCAATAAATCACGGGCGCTCTCCTGTCGCATTAACTGGCCATGGCGATGAAGATGTTACTTTGTAACGCAATACCACGTGTTTGAATATGTGATAATAGAAATATTTAAAGCAATGTTTCAGTCAGTATTTATGTATAGATGGCTGTTATCATGACACCTCCAGTTCCTGCGGCGGCTTCCGGGGTATTGTGTGGATGTAAATGCACAAAAGTAGACTACAGCAAGGTATTGCGGCATAGAATTGCCGTATACGACGGCATGTAAGGCGCACCGACATATTAGACATGCCGGCATTAAAGACGCATCCTCATTTCAGTAGGGCACACACAAGAAAAAAACTTCTAAGACTCGTATCTGTCTGCGCGAAATTGCCAGCAATTTATTGTGATCCACATCTACTTAATACCTCGCAAGCCGCCGCAAGGGCGTATGGGGTGTTAGGACACCACCCGTAATTAAGTAATAAAAAAGTCCGCATGCAAAAGCCACAAATTTATACTATCCACAAGCAAAACATGATATATTCATGCAAGAACACTTACACCCCACACACATGCAAACGCACAAACGGCCAACTAACATACACATCCACCTACAAATATACCTAATATCATGTTCATGTGGTGGTGGAGTTTCGCCGTCTTGCTTGTTATGTTCTGCCTTGCGCGGCGTTGGATGGCTTTCGTGCTGCATCCTGGGGTGCAGTTGTTTGTTGGTTTATAGTATATGTGTTTGCATGAATGCTGGATGAAGGGATTTTTGCATCAGTGTGAGCGCCGCTGTGGGTGCAATTTTCCATGGTTTTGATTTTACATGTGATATTGTTCCTTTTTACGGGTAGTGACCTAACACCCCCCGCCACACGCCCTTGCGGTGGCTTGCGGGGTATAATGTTGATGTAGATATCTTTGCAATGTTTAATATTGTTCCGACTTGTAAACATGGGATGATTTCTCAAAAAAAATAATTCCACTTGCTAAGAAGAGCTTTGTTATGATCAGTTGTGATTAAATACGATCTAGTTCATTCGTTCTCTCGCTCTCACCTCACTCAACATCGCAGAAATGGGCCACACGGTATTTACGTCACATAATAGCGGTAATCCCAACTACAGCATTCTTCGGTTGAATGATAAATATTATATTTAAGGAAATATAATTCTTTGTATAATGGAGTCATGACAGATAGTACTGACCATCTTGGGTGAAAATAACATTCAGTATTGAACGTTAACCCATGGGGTTTAAAGTCTCACGTATAAGACGCAGGCGATTTTTTTAACCATAATTTCTGAAAAAGGTGTGTCTTATATGCCATCAAATACGGTACCTTTTACTTCCCTGTCCTCTTCGGCCGTTTAGTTCTGTGATAATATCAGTTATTTAAAAGTTGGCTGCAGAAACTTTGTTTGTATAAATTCCCTCGTCCGAGCGAGCGACAGCGCATTTCAGCTCTAACCAGAAGGCAAGGCTTTCCTTCAAAATTATTAAGAGTGGGGCTTATGAGAATGACTGGACCTCATTTTAGTAGGGGGGGCGCTTTGTTCAGGAGGCGGTGGCGGGAAAGGGGAGACAGTTCCAGGGGACAATAATAGGAGGAGCGGGTCAAGAAATTGCTTGGCGTCGTTTCTGGCCGGAGCCTTACGCACGACGCGTTTGTATTGCGAGCACGTTGAAGGGTTTTTCTCTTTCCTCTTCCCTCATTTTTTGTGGTCTCGCCCAAACAGATAACTCTTGTGGATGCACAATTTCCCGAAACTTTCTCCCACATCCCGACCGTCATGCGCTCTCTTCTCTCCAAATTTTTTCATTCCTCTCCCGGGGACAAGTGCCAAGGCATCACGTGGAAAGGAGATTTCGCGCCAAGGGAAGGGAAGGAAGACGTAAAGCCTCTTCCTTTATCCACAGTCCCGGTCCACCGCTCCCTTCCCCCTATCTAATTCTCTTCTTCATCCTCTCCCTTCCCCATTTCTCACTTCCCCTCGGGTTCCCCACTTTGTTTTTCCTTGTTGATCGCATTTCTCTCTCCACGTCCATCGGGGTGGCGGCTTTTTCTGCGAAGCGGACTATCGCCCCAGTGTCAATCGCAGTCCTAGGTAATCAAGACCAAGGTTGTCTTTGATTTCTTCCTCTCTCTTCCTCTCCAAACTCTCCCTCCCTCCCCTCTCCCAATCCGCACTCCCCTTCCCAGTCATTCGCCTCTTAATGAAATGTCTGAGACGCCGCCGCCGGGTCCTCGGCTCACGAATGGCCGGGGTTTCCTAATTGCATTTCGTGAGGAGCGAAAGTTCGTGGAACCGGCATTTTCAAATCTCGGAGTAAGCGGGTTTAAGCGTGTTGCTGGTGACGTTTCTTGTTTCGTCACCAACGGATGGAATTGTTTCGTAAACTTTGGGTTAAGCATTAAATACCGCGAATGAAAATTTAGGAATACTGATAATTTGGATCCGTCATATTGGCAATTTGTCATCCGAGTTAAGGACCATTCGTAAGAGTAACTTGGATGTGGTTTTGGGTGGGAATTTTTGTGTTTTTTTTTGTTGTCCCATGGGGTGTGGCGGTGACCTGATTATCCAGAAGTTTCTCCGAAAAATGTTTTCTGTTTTCACTTCCTTTACTTCTGAACCAGTCTTATTCTTAATAACTTTTAATTTATTGAGGTTCATCGAGGAATTTTTTGACCATACATTTTTCGAACATTAGATTTTTTGTATTTTTGAGTACCCTGCAAGCCACCGCCAGGGTTTGTGGCAGGGGGTGAATACACACCAGACTAAATTTTGACCCGAATATGACCTTAACGTAGTCGGACAGTGCTTTTATGATCCCTTATCGTTCGTGGAAAAAAATTATATCTTAAATCTATCTATTCTACCCTTAATCTCTCTAATTTAATTGACATTGTCTCTCGTACCGTAGTACGATGGGGGCAATAATACATTTTAAACATCACTGCTAAAGATAACTCCTTTCATTTTATGCAAGAGCTTCAGTCTGTAATATAACCTTCGCTACTAGCCTAGCTCCCCTTATATTTTGAATACGCTATTAAGTTCACAAATCCAAACTTTTACAAATCTAGCGTAAGCGTTTTAACCATCTGGCTCCTCTACGCGGCACGCGATCCAATTAATCCACCTTCGTGAGGATTACATATACTGGTAGCATATTCTAAATGAGACATAGCCTGCCAAAGATTACATTTCTCCTTAATCTTTTCATCACATTAATCTAATCTCTACTAATAAATTCTATCTTTCTACTCTTCTAATAAAGTCCATTTTCTTTTATTAGCCTGTCCACATATTTCCCGTATGCTTTCATCCAGGAGAGATCGTGAGTGAGGGTGACACCTAGGTATTTAATTGAGTCTACACATTCCATTTCGGTGCTTCCAGTGCAGTAAGCGTTCGGGAGGGAATTGCTCTTTTTCCAAAAGCACTTTTTTCTAATTTCCAAGTGTCGCACCAGCGTTGTGTAGCATTAAGATCATCTGATAAAGCTGCTGTGTCCTAAGGATCACGGATATCACGGTGAACCACTGCATAGTCGGCAAATAAACGTATCTTAATAGTGACTCCGGAGTCAATGTCTTTAACGTAAAGTAGGAATAAAAGAGGTCTGATAACTTTTCTCTGGGAAACACCCGAAGCAACTTTTACTGCATTTGACCTAACTCCTCCATGACTAATCTTTGTACCCAAATATTCAAGAAGTCTTTAATTCAACCCAGGATATTTTTATCTATGCCATATGCTTCGTGCTTTGTCATTAGTTTATTCTGGGGTTCTTTGTCGATGGCTCTCTTAAAATCTAGAAAAACCGCGTCCGCTTTAACATTACTCCCTCCCGAAATAAGAAATTCATGAACAAGATCCGTAAATGTACGAGTGGGTATTTGATTGGGCCCGGAGGATTTGTATCGCTTTATATTTTTGAAAAAAAAACCGCTATATTCAATTATATGAGATTTCAATTTTGGGCATCGGTTAGCCGGCACGATTTGTTAAGCTATCGGAGAAATTGGGTGAGACATTGGTGAAGATTGATGACAATAGAGATCGGGGTGCTACGGTGACTAATATACGGTTACTTCCCACGGTGAAGGCCCTGATTCGAATCCTTGTGGTGGCAGGATTTTTCAAAAGTATCCCTGTACCAACCTGGGGTGCGATGTGGAGAGCATTTCAAGTAAATATGCCGTCCGTCGAATGGGACGTTCAGCTGTGTACCCTTTGGCGCCTTTCGTTAGTAGTTAAATCTCAACGCCGGGTTTTGCTACACCATTTCCCCAGTCCCTGAAAATCCTACCCCTACCAAATCATCCAGATATCCCCATTTCCTGCCATTTAAACACCCTTCCTCTCCCTTATCCCTGGTGCTTGTGCCCCCAAACACAAGCCTCTTTGGTGGATTATGAAGTATATGATATGCATGCATATTGAGTATGGCTGCATGTAATACGGCAGCTCTAGCATCCCCAGCCACATGCCCTTGTGGCATAATTTGGAGTGCTGTGTATTTGTAGATGTAGCCGTATACGGCAAATATACAAAGTTATGTAAGATTAATATAACTTCTACTTTAACAAATTCATAGATGGTCGCTGCATAGCAGTAGTGATGCCTGCGAACACATAATTTTATTCTCTTTGTGGTGGCTTGGTAATGGCTTTGCCTCCGAGCGACGTGTGTGTAGCATGGATGCTGTTGTCATGGTGGGACTACATTTCCAGGTCTTAATTAATAATAACGATAGGACTGCAAATTTTCTTTTCTTCCTGTCTTCCTCCTATCTTCTCGGTAATTATGTTATGTGCATCTGATTTCAGTCTCACTTAACTCCTAATTAGGGCGTTACCTCGGGACGTAATGATATTTTCATGCTGCCGTAGCTTGACATGACTTCCATCGATGAAATCACTTTTACGTCGGAAACATTGCGCGCCGCACTCCTCGGCGTGCCATCTAGATGTAAAAGTCTCCGTGCGTAATCAACTTGTACATTTCCTAATGTTTTCCTTCTTCGATAGACCTCTCTCTTCCTAGAGGACAATTCGTTTGAGTCGTTGCACGTCGCCCTAAAATTCTGAATTATTAACGCAAGAAAGAGAAGTAGAAATCATGCAGTGTACGAAAGATTCCAATTGTTTGGATTATCCCTTGTCTTAAGGTTTTGAAATTCAATCGTCGAAATTAAAGTAAGAATTTCAAGAGCTGCATTCAGTTACCCGAGGATTTTTTTTGCGTGACACTCCCCTTAAGAATCCTTCCCTTTTAACTCCTTAATCCCCATTTAGAGTAATTAATTTCGATATTATCCTTCCTCGTATTCTCTCTCCATGTATTCTATCTCTTTTACTGTCCATCGGAGGATATCCGTTTAATATATCTCTATTTCAACATGGTACTCTGAAAGTCACCACTAGGGTGAGGAGCAGAGAGTGACTATTAACCAGGAATGCAAGACCAATTATTCAGTTTTTCTTAATTTTTAATATATATATATAATTTTTTTTAAGGTAATCTACCGGTTAAGGTAGGTTTTTGGATGGACACAACTACCAAACAAATATTTTATTACTCCTAACAAATCACAAAATCCATCATCCTACTCTATATTAGGTCCCTCTTCATCTCTGAGTACTTTCTTCCTCCCTTCATCCCGTCCAACATCCCTATCCTGTTCCTTCCCTTTCCTCTTCTGCCCAACATTCTACCCTCTATCACAGTCTTCAACATCCCACTGCTGGTCAACACCCCCTTCATCCACTTTTCCTGCCTCCATAGGATTTCTCCCAACAAACCCCTCTCTTCGCCCACCATACCAAGTACTTCCTCATTTGTTTTCTTCTCTGTCCATTTCACCTTCTCCATTCTTCTCCACACCCACATTTCAAAAGCCTCCAGTCTACGTCTATCCTCCTGCTTCAAGGACCACGTTTCCGCTCCGTACATAGCTACGCTCCAAATCAAAGTTTTTACGAGTCTTTTCTTAACATCCTTACTCAAAGTCCCTGTCATCAACTCCCTCCTTGTGAAAGCCTCTTTGCCTAGCGCAATTCTTCTCCTTACGTCCCTACTACTTTGACCGTGTTGGCCCAAAACACTACCGAGATACGTAAACTGTTCTACCTGCTCTAGTTTTTGCCCTCCTATTTTAATGTTAAGCTTGGCCTTTTTCTTTCTAGAAAATCGCATAACCTTTGTTTTATTAATATTGATTCTCATCCCATACCTGTCGCACTGAATTTCCAATTCACTCAGCAATGCTTGCAACCCCTTGGCTGACTGACAAACTAAAGCTTGGTCATCAGCAAACCTAACTGATTTTACGAATTCCCCGCCCACTTTCATTCCTACCTCGAGTTCTTCCCATGCCTCTTTGATCATTTCCTCTGCATACAGGTTGAACAGCAACGGTGATAATGGGCAACCCTGCCTTACACCCCTTCCTAACACTGCCCATCCTGACTCCCCGTTTCCCACCCGCACCTGAGCAGTCTGACACATGTACAGGTTGCGGATTAGCCTCCTTTCCCTCCAATCTATTCCTATTTTCTGCAATATACTCATTAGTTTTTCCCAATTTACTCTATCAAACGCTTTTTCGAAATCTACGAAACAGGCAAATACCTCCTGGTTGTGTTCTATATTCCTCTCGATTAATAATCTCATTACTGTAATGGCATCACGCGTACCTCTCCCCTTCCTAAACCCAAACTGATCATCCCCTAAGTAATCATTTGCCCTACTCTCTATCCTTTTGTTTATGATCCTGAGAACAATTGTAGCTGCGTGGGATATCAAACTAATTGTCCTATAGTCCTCACATGACGTTGCCTTTACCTTTTTCAGAATAGGAACTAAAACTGATCTCACAAAGTCTTCCGTTCAGATTCCCTTCTCATAAATACTACGGATCAGCCCATATAGCCTCTTCCTCCCACATTTTCCTAAGCATTTTAAAAGTTCCACGGGAATGTTATCTACCCCCACGGCCTTATTTAGTTTCATCTCCCTTAATGCCCTTTCTATCTCATTGTCTAGTATGCCTGGACCTAAGCTGTCTTCCTCTACGTCATTTTCTTTTTCAATGTCTAACTTTGTTGGTCTGTGTTCTTTACTATACAGTTCTTCTATATACTCCTTCCATCTCTCTTGGATCTTTCCTGCGTCAACTATTACCTTACCCACCTTATCTCTAACTGTTAGCATAGCTCTTCCATTCTTACTTCCCGATAAAGATTTAACTTTGCTGTACAGCGCACCGATTTCACCCTTCCTCTGCAGACTTTCCATATCCTCGCATTGCGTCTTCCGCCATGCTTCTTTTGCTTTATTTGTTGCCCGCCTCAATTTATTGTTCAATTCTTTGTACTTCATTTTGCCTAATTCTGTATTTATATTCTTCCATTTTCGCCGCTCATCCATCTTTGTAATCATCTCATCCGTGATCCATGGTTTCCTAGTCCTTTTAGCGTTAACGGTTCCAATAGTGTCTTTTGCGGCTTTAGACAACCCTTTCTTGATCATTTCCCATTTTTCGTCGATAGTACTAAGCCCTTTACCATCCTCCATGATTTTCTCTACCGCCTGTTTGTATTCCTTCCTTTTCAACCCATTAAATGCTTCTACATTCCATTTTCTAACTCGCCACCCCTGCCTTATCTTTTTGAAACGTACGCTACATTTCATAACAACTAAATTGTGGTCTGAGTCCGCATCCGCTCCCGGGAAGCTGTGGGAATTTATCACACTGTTCCTAAACCTGTGTCTAACCAGGATATAATCTAGCTGATATCTTCCTGAGTCACCTGGCATTTTCCATGTATACCTGCGTCTTTTGTGGTGTCTAAACCAAGTGTTGGTGATGACTAACCCCTGTCTCCTGCAGAACTCATCTGCTTTCTCCCCGCGGTCATTCCTCGTGCCTAAACCGTAGTCCCCCACCTCATCACCATCTCTTCCTTCGCCTTCCGTCGCATTCCAATCCCCCATCACTATCAAATGTTTCCCAGCAGGAACACACGCGATCATGTCCTCTAACTGATCGTATATCCTATCGACCTCTTCTTCCTTATGGTTGCTCGGTGACATGTATACCTGAATAATAACTAAGTTCGTCGGTTTTACTTTTATCTCCACTAGTAGTATTCTATCCGTTACCTGCTCTATGTTGACTACGCTTCTTCCTACCTCTTCATTTAATACTATGGCAACCCCTCGTTGGCTCTCGTCCCCAACGCTGTATATTATTCTATACTTATCACTCCAGTAATCCCCGCTATCTTTCCATCTCACCTCGCATAGACCTAAAATATCTATATTTCCCCTTTCCATCTCTCGCTTAACATTCTCCAATTTCCCTGTCCTCATCATTGTCCTAACATTCCACGTTCCTATTCTAACTAATTTGGTCTTCTTCTCCTGCGTCTTCTGTCCTGCTGCTGCTGGTTTTCCCTTGCAAGGGTTTCGTGGGATGACGACCGCGGAAGCCTTGCCTCCCCCGCTGCCGGGCACGACACACGGCCGATTGGGCCGAGCCCCGTGGTTGCCAGGACTCAAAATATCTCTATTGTCCATCATATTTTTCTTGGGAATGATAATTGAGGTGTGTTTTCCCGTTGCCTTCCTCAATAGTGTTTTTAACGTGACACCATCACTTACTGGCCGCCCCACTGGGGTCAGACGCCATTGCAGCCGCCTCACTGAGGAACAGACGCTGCGTGGACTACCTTTCGTCTGGCTCCTAACCTTCGACCTATCTGGCATGGGTGACCTTACCAGGAGCAATTATTATTACTCCCGCCAGCACAGCTCTAGGGGTCATCGGAACGCACAAGCCCTTCCACCACGTCAAGGTTGTAGTCCGGGGAGGGATATATATATATATATATATATATATATATATATATATATATATATATAACACTTTTTGAAAGACTCACGGACGTGAATAATAATGTATAACACTTAGCACTAGTGGACACAGACAAAAACACAGAAACACACAAAAAAAGAGACTCACTATTTTTCGAATTTTCGGTGGTCGTTGCCACCTTTATCAAGGAGGAGAGGGACAGAACTGAAGGGAATACGAGGGCTGGAGCGATGGATGGAAGGGGAAGGTGGGGAGGGAATTCCGAAGGGACGGGTTTGGAGGGGCAGCGTTAGAAGGGTGGGGAAAATGTAGAAGGTGATGGGGGTGGAAGGGGGATGAAAATATAATTAGAACAGGGTAATTAGTGCCTAATATTGATTCCTGGCCAGTTCCAGGACTCCAAAAGCCAGATGAAGGATTGCTCTAGTGTTTTCAGTTTCAGAGGAGGATCAGAGGGTGGGAGGGATGCTATGATTGATACACTATAGCATTTATCAAAGGGAGTGTTGTGTTCGGAGGCGTGTTTGGGGATAGGGAGCATGTCAATGAAGGAAGAGTTTTTGCATGAGGCTCGGTGGTTGTTGATTCTGATATTGAGGGGTGTGGTGGTTTGCCCAATATAATAGGCAGGGCACAGTTGGCACTTCAGAAGGTACACTACATTGCTAGAAGTGCAAGTAGAGGAGGGAATTGGTGGGAGAGAGTTAAAAAGCGGGTGGGAGAGGGATGGGATTTTGGTTTTGAAAATAGGGCATGTTTTACATCTGGGTTTATTGCAAGGCGTTGGAGTGGTTTTAGGACGGGTTGGGGATTTAAGGAGTGGATTTGTTGATTTGAGGAGATCGGATAGGTTGGCGGGGCGTTTGAAAGTAACTGAGGGGCATTTGGGAAAGAGGTTGGCGGTGGCATTATGATTTTTTAGGATAGGGTAGAGGTCTTTCAGGATTGATCGTATAGATTCTAAGCCCGGGAAGTATGTAGTGCAAATTGAGAGAGGGTGGGGTTCTGCGGTGGAGGAAGGTTTGGGAGTGTACACTCCCAATTCCCTCCCCACCTTCCCCTTCCATCCATCGCTCCAGCCCTCGTATTCCCTTCAGTTCTGTCCCTCTCCTCCTTGATAAAGGTGGCAACGACCACCGAAAATTCGAAAAATAGTGAGTCTCCTTTTTTGTGTGTTTCTGTGTTTTTGTCTGTGTCCACTAGTGCTAAGTGTTATACATTATATATATATATATATATATATATATATATATATATATATATATATATATGTATATATGAAGGGAGGAAGAAAGTACTCAGAGCTGAAGAGGGACCTGATGTAAAGTAGGATGTTGTGTTTTGCTGGGGGTCACAAATTATTTAATTAGTAATAATGTCCATCCAAAAACCTACCTTAAGCGGTAGATTACCTAATAATAAAATAATATATATATATATATATTATATATATATATATATATATATATATATATATATATATATATATATATATATATATACTGGAACGAGTATTATCGGTAATCTACCAGTTAAGGTTGGTTTTGGAAGGTAAAAACTGCCAAACGGTTCAGCGATAAATTGTCTTGTCTCTCATAACAAAACATGACATCCAAAATGACAAAAACTTCTCCTCATCCTTCCAACATCATTTCTCTATTCCTATCCCTTCCTCGTGTGCCTAACAAGTTCCCAGCTATCACAGTTGTGATATGATCAGTCAGACCATGTTGATTACAGATACATGGACTACTGTATCTAATTGAGATATAATCCTCTGAGAATACAATAGGAGGTGTTAATAACATGAAAAACAATTACTAAAGCTAGATGAGATGATGTGAACACATTAGGGAGGTAAGGATGAAAAAAGAAAAACAATTCTTTCTCCCTAGCGCGGTCAGATGCAATTATTTTGCTCCATTTTCGCTCGTGGTAAAAATGATCTTGAATTTATTTCATTCTAATTGCCAAGTGTCGCACGAACGGTTTATTGTATTAAGGCCATCTGCTAAAGAAATTTTATCCACAGGATTACGGATATCGCTGTAAACCACTGTGTAGTTGAGAAATAAGGTATCTTACCGTTAATCACGGAGTTCGTGTCGTTAACGTGAAGAAGGAAAATATCCCACTGCCTGTTTAAATTCCGCCTGTTGTTTTCTGCAGACCTTTATCCGTCTGTTATTAAGAAGAAATCTTTATGGGCCATTCTTTCCGTATGTACGTGTTACCCTGCGTGCAGCCACAGGAACATATGGCAGGAGTGTTAAATAGCTGCTGTTAAAGGAAAGTTGATATCCTGTTCATGCAACTTATTTCTGGAACACGGGTCTGGAATAGTGCTTTCTGGTTGATTTCCCACCCCATGACCGTGATCTACGCTCGGGAGCTGTGTGTTTTTCGACTGTCTATACCCTTCATCATATCAATGTGATTTTGTGAGTTTAATATGCGCCAAGCCCTTGGAATTTGTATTTTTCCAGTGGGTTAAGTCTTGCGCGTAATCTTCATGCGCCCAGTGGTTCCCATCCTAAGGTGTTTCCCGTCAATTTGATCCATGCCATTACGTTATCAAATGGTGTTGGCGAAATGAAAAGCCTTCAATGCTTCTTTATTTCTTTCCATGATTCCCAACGTTAACTTCGTGGTGGCCGCAATTTCGTTTTTAATAAATTCTCCCGTCCCGACCCACCTCCTCCCCTTCCTCTCCGTCCAGTCCCTTCACCTGTTCTTCTCCACCCACCTCCCCCTTCTCCTTCCAGCTACTCCAACCCACCCACGCCACACACTCTTTCCTCGCCCTCCCTGACCCAAGGTTTTGGACCCTCATAAAGGGGGGGGACGAGAAAATAAATAAATTCCCGGGAAAAAATCCGACCGTGGTTCAATTTATCATTGTTTTTTCCCCCCCGCGATCCGCAACGTTTCTACGTGATCTCTTGCTCCGGGCGGGCGGAGATGTGGCGGTCGACGGCGGTGGGGGCGAGCGGAGGGGATGGGGAGGCAGTAGATGGAGGGTGTGTGGACGGTCGAAACGGGGAGCCCCACTCCCCCGGGTAGCCCCACCGGCGCACGGCATCTCTCCTTTCCCCCCGTGGGTCCTTCCCACCCGCGAGCCCTCCCCGGGAATCTCCCATCTCCCCCCCACTGTGGGTTCCCCCTGCAGAACATTTCCCCGGGTGGCCGGAAGTGAAGTTTCTTGTATCTCTCTCTCCTCCGGAACTGCTTTTTTCATCTCTGCTCCACACCCTCCCACCTCACCCGCCCCATGCGACCACCCTGCCCTCACTCCCCCTCCCAGCCTCTAGGGGGTCCCCTCTTTAACCTTCCCAACCCCCCCCCCCCGCCCGTTGGAGCCAACCCTGCGCGTACTTGATTCCACCCCCGAACACATTACGCCCCAACCCCTCTCCTTACCCCCACCCAATGGTTCCCGCTATCACTCACTCCCCCCCACCCGGCCCGAACTCTCTTCCCGCCCCGTTCTCTCCCAGAATTCTTCCCTCTTTCCCCACGGGGGACGGGGGTCCCGGGACTCGTCCGGGGGTGGAGGGAGTAAAGTATTGGACACTTTCTCGTTTAATTCATAATTTAATCGGACATGGGGAGGGCGATAAAATTAATAGCAAAATGCGTGCGTAATTAGCATCAAGCGCGGCCTAATGCCTGGGAAAAAGGGGGTCTGCTTCCACTCGGCGGTAGCAGAGCGAGCCGTCACGCAGCCAGGTTGCCGCATTTCACTCCCGGGAAGTTTCCCGCTCTCGTTTAGTAGTATGTGGGTGCTGGATGGATGTGATTAATATAATGTCAAATTAATTAAAACATCGTGTTTTATAAATTCAAAACTCCTAGCACGAGGGTCTGAATATTTGGGCGGTAATTTTCCTGGTTTTGCAGAAACGCTAATCTGTTAGAGGGGTATGATTTTTGGCTTAAAAAATACCCCAGTTATCAACCCAAAGGTCTGTTTGATAAGTGAGGGTGGAGTTGAAGGATTACCAAACCCAACAGCGGGTGATTTCACATATCAGAGTTGGGGGACCAGATCCTTTCCCTGTGCCGCCTTTGGTTACCTAGGAAGTTCTGGTACCTGATAATTAGCACTGCTTGGGTGAAGTTAAGGTTGTATATAGGCGTCACTCGAAATCAATCAAACTCGGGCCCTCCGGTCATTAGTCCAACGCGTTACTCACTGGACTACCAAATCTCCCTACGTTTTGCATAGTCTATGTATTGCATAGTGTCTTCAGCCCTATCGTGCCCGGAGAAACGTGCATTGACCATGAGTCGGCCGCAGGCAGCATTCGCCATCGACATAAATACCCCGCGATCCACCAAAATGGTGTGTGGCAGGGGATGCAAGCACCAGGTTAGAACGGTGAGTGATAAGGGAGGATATGGGAGAGGAAGGGAAAAGGAAAAATTTTCGTTAAAAGACTATCAAATAACGTGCAAATATGTGTACATGCTAGAGGAAGACCGTATTCAAAACGAGTTAGTTCACAAAATAAATTAGATATTTGTCAAGCGAAAAAAGTACCAAAAAAATTTATAAAATGAACCAAAACCTTTGACACTGCAGGCCTCCTCCAAAAAAAGACAGACCATTCAGAACTGAAAAGGAAGAAGGGGAAATTCCACCATTACATGGACATTCTCCATATTTATGGTCTTCCGCCCCCAAAGACACAGGTAGGGCATGCGACACACACCTGCAGGCAACGAAGGCGTCCCCCCACGGAGAGAGACTAGGGCTCGAAGGAGAAGCTTGAAAACAACAAAGCAGGGCAAACAATACTTTAACGAGCGCTGCATTCATTTATGGTAGTCCCACGCTGTCATGAGGGAAGGGATATGACAACAAAAAACACGAGATTAGCCAAAGTGTATGCTGTGAATGGCAAGTGGGAGTTTTACTATCTGTAACCCTACAGTTGCTATCTCGTATCGTCCGTGGGAAGAAGAAATCATAATCAGAAATCATAATAGTAAGAAACCGAAGTCACTTAGAAATATTAAAAACATTGAATTTAAAAGTCGGAGCAAAGTTAAACACTACAAAGCTGTTAGGTATACCTTCAGGTGCATCTGTATGTAAGATGTAGTTTGAGTGTTAGCATGTGAGTGGGGTGTAATTTTCATGCATGAATCTATGCCATGTTTTTTTGTGGATGTATGATTTTGTGGTTTTTGCATGCGGTTTTTTTTCTTTTCTAAATTACGGGTGGTGTCCTAACACCCTCCGCCACACGCCCTTGCGGCGGCTTGCGGGGTATTAAGTAGATGTAGATGTAGAAGAAGTTCCCGAGTTTGTTAGCTCTGTCATCTATTTCCCGATTTTGATATTCATGATTCATTATGACGCATCTTGATACTAAAATGTTGATAACTGTGTTGATTGTTAGTTCCCAAATGCTTTTTTTTCATTTGTTGCCCCCGGTAACTATGAAGTATTTTTTACGTGCTTCTCACAATTCTCACTGTTTTTAACGAAAAAAGTTTCTTGCCAAATTATTCTGCCTCTTAAAGGAAGGTTTCGGACGGTCCCTAACGACCGTTTTGGGAGTCGGTGAAAATTGCTATCTTTTCCAGAAATGTACGATAAAGATTTGGTGATAATGGCTTGAAGAAAATATTTATTAGCGTTCAACCAGAAGTTTATGTACATAACTAGGTACCGACTAGGCACCAGCCCCTGGTAAATCACAGGGAAGCTGATATTTGGTAATAATGGTAGATTTAGGGGAGGCGACCAACAGCCAAGTTCATTTTCGCCATTAGGGATGGATAGGAAAGGAGGAAGGGAAGAAAGAAACCCGGCGTTGGTATTAGCCTTCTCTTAACAAAAGGTTTGAAGTGGTCCGCAGTTTAACGCCCCATCCGACCGACGGCGTATCCACCCAAAGTGCTCTCCACAAAGCACCTAATACTATCTTTAAATGTCTGCCGTCTCAAGGATTTGAAATCAGACCCTGTGTGTGGGAAATCAGTACATTAGCCATCGCAAAATTCCGATCTCTATTGACATTTGGGTTGATCTTAATTTTTTATGTTACGTCCGTGCTTGTGAATCACCTTGTGCCACACAGCCTAGTGCTGGCTAGCTGAGTGTTATTTGTGTGAATATGTGAAATTAATCCTTGGAATTCGAACCTTAAGAGGAATAATTATTTCTTTATGTTAATCGTGCAGCAGGTTAATATGTATTTCAATATAAATCGCTTTTTGAATCAGAAACAATTAAATAATTTGATTTTGGTATGCTGCATATTTCAATACTAACCAAAAATAATCACATAATTAAGTAGCAATAACAGTAATTTCCGGTGTAATGGACTCTTGCCCTCGGTATGAACTCCTGGTTGCACATTACTCTAAGAGAAGTATTCTGTCAACAAATATATGCCTATGTCTTTAAAATATGGGAGATGAATTACGTTATTAAAAAAGTTAAAAGGTTTTTACTTTTCCGTGTTTATTTCTATTTTCTTGTTGTTTTTTTATAAATTTTCTTCCCCAGCGTGTTTTCGAATCGCCCCATAGGGCCACGGCGCGGATAATTAGATCCCCTTGGCCAGGCATTTTTCTTTTACCTTTCGTCTTGCCCAGTTAATTTTAATGACTGTTATTCTTCTCCTTGTCCAAATTTTGAAAGCTGTTTTTTTTCTTCTATTCGCATTCAAAGTTCTTTTTACTGAAATGAGGATATATCTTCCATGCTCAAATTTTTCTTTCATTGCCTCTATTTATGGTTTTCCCTTGCTGTGAGGAGATCCGTCATTTTAGCTCTCTCACAGCGTTTAGTCATCCGTGCATTTCTCTTTAATTATCGTGTTCAACACGGCCTACACTTAATTTAAATTAGTCATTCCTTACCGTCTCCGCATTTAAGACTTTGCAAGCATCCTTTATATTGCTCCTTTTGCTCCTCTACCCATTTATAATCACTGCTCTGTGGATGTTAGCGACATAGTGGGAGAATTGGAGATGGATCCTGCCCGACTTTATTCCCTTTAACCCTCCACCCATGTTCCCTCCCCTCTCGATTTTCGTTTTGATTCTCAATTCTGCAGCCCTCCGTAGCGATGTAAATTTATGTTCGCCTGTATTTTAGCATTCCCTTTATCTACAATCGATGTGAAAATGTCGAGGGAGGAAGAATATATAGTGAGTATACGGGAACTTGGTTTCATTAGAAGGGTGGTGGGAAAAGGTTGTGAGGAAGGTAAGAAGAGATGATATTTTGCGTTGGTTTGGGTGGGCGCTTTTGGAATATTAACGTTGTTAAGCAATTGGGGAATCCGCCGGAGACAAGGTTAATTAAGGAATAAGATCAATTCGAAAGAGGGTCAACCACATTCGTTATGGTATGATATGGAAGAAAAGTTCATGTGAAAGATTGCTTGAAAAACTATAATTGGAATCTGCCCGCATGGTCTGCCTATTCGATCATGGTGTGGCATTGGAATCCTTTTTCTTCTGGCAGTCAAGTTATTCCATGGATATTATATCTGCAAAACACTTTTTGTTGCATGGAGACCCAGAACAAATTAATAGTCACTAGAGAAGGAAATTAATGTCCTTTTTTTACACAAATATGCGAGTGTTTGCTGACATTTCTACTCTCATACTTTAAATGTAGGGTTATAAATTGAACAATCATAAAGGCAAATTTTTAATTTGAAGACTCTGTACGTTTTCTTCTCTCTCCCTCTTTTGTAGAGGAACCTTCTCGAAGTATAATTTCTGTTATTTTGACTGATACAACTTGCTAAGAAAAACATTTAATCAGTTGTCACTTACTAACCTGCTTGTTGTTCCAGCATTGTTTGCACTCTCGTCGTCTTAATCCTAACTGATGTTGAATTTCGGAGGATTTCATTGGATAGCAGCACTTTCTGACCTTTGGAATGTTTTACTTTTCTCCAAAAATCCAGGAAACTTAATGTAATGCCCGATACGAAGGAATATTTGTCCAGCTGTTTTCTAAAAGTCTGCCAAAAAGGTATCTGTGTTTCAAGAGACTTCTATTTATTATTAATGTCAAAACATTGCACCCGTTTTTGTGGGGCTATTAAAGCATAAACCGTCGTCGAAATGAGTCATTTATTTGATTGAATTACATGGTGACCAAGAGCCATACTCTTTCTTTTGGGAAGTAATTACGTAGAGGGTACGAACTTGACTGTAGATTATATGATGCAGCCATTTATTTATAAGAAATACTGTAAGGATGGTTGTTGTGTTCTCTGATTGCAAATGAACGCAGAATGTCATTCATGCCTAATATAGGACGACATGGGATCATTTTAAGAAAAAGAAAGCATCGATTGGGCACACCTCGCGACCTAATGGCTTTTCAGGAATATAAAGATATCATTGAAGAACCCACGAGGAACTCCTAGGGGCAAATACGTAGGCGAAATAATATGGAAATTAATGAGGAAGACCAATGAAGTAGTAAGGTAGCTATGAATAGAAAGCGGATAGTTAAGAGCTGGATTTGACGAATCTTCAGTTTGAAATACTAATGAAAGATTCAAAGATGGTGTATTTCAGAATTTAGTTATTAGAGTAATTGAGTGAACATTAGTTATCTCTACTCGTTTTTTAGTGGATAGAAGTTCAAAATTACGTAGTGCAGTCATGGACTTGTCTAGGAAATTGTTTCCGGGGTGACTTCCTGGAACAGCTTCATGATTTAAAATAACTCAAAAGCCTGAAAATGTTGCACAGAAACAAAACCTGTGTTGTGTAATTAAGATTTTTATGTAGAGTAAACAAAGTTTTGGAGTTCGTTTTAATCATGAACTTAGTCATTGTAAGTGGAATTCATTGCAGCACAGTACATTCACTTGTGCGTGTAGTTCAGGAAGGTTCAGTTAGGAATTTAGCGCTAATGGAAACGGTGAAGTTTCAGTAGTTGTATTAGATTAAGCGGGGGCGACCGATAGTTGAGATTATTTGCGCCATTAAGGATGGATGGGAAAGGAAGGAGAGAAACCTGGCGACGGCATTATCCTAGCTCCTTTACTCCTCGTACATCCTAACTCTATAGTAACGAAAGGCGCCAAGAGATCCGCAGTTAAACGGCCCTTCCGACGGACGAAGTACTCGCATAAAGTGCTCTCCACAAAGTAGGGATCAGGATACCCAAACGCTGCAGGTAGCGGGAGGGTCCCCCCCCCACGGAGAGGGACGAGGGTTGGATGGAAACTTAAATGCGGACAGAGCAGATCAAGCAGTTGAATTAATTTTTATCTTATACGAAAATCAAGAAGTAAATTCATTTGAATTTTTTACGAATATTTGCATGCAATTTTTTTATCAGTTAAATTAAAAATTTTCCATCTAAACAGCTAAGGTCATTTGCACGATTAGGGATGGACAGGAAAGGATCAAGGGTGGAGAGAAACCCGGCGTCGGCATTAGCCTACTCTTTACGAAAGGCGCCAAGGGGTCCGCAGTTTAACGTCCCATCCGACGGACGGCGTACTCACTCAAAGTGCCCTCCACAAAGCACCTCAAGTAAGGATGGAGATACCACTGAAAAATATTCAACACCGCCGGGATTTGAATCCGGACCCTCTGGGTAGGAAGCCGGTACAATAGCCACCGCACCTTCTCGATCCCCGAAAAACGTTGTGCGCTCCTTTTTCAACATATATTCCGAGAGAAAAACGAATAAAAATTAAACCCTTACTTAATTTGCGAAATGGAAAACTCACTTTCGCCGAGAATTATTGCTAGAAAAGAGAATATTCCCTTATCAGGTGCGCCTACAATCTCCGTATTGTGTGCTTAGTCTGTTCCTGCAAATCATCGGGAATATGAAGATGTAAACGCACAGTAATACGGCGGATGTAATCACAAGGCTGTGGAAGTGGTTCTTAGTTAAATAATTCTCATTACAATCCTCTGGACACAGAAAAATGTGTCTATCCCACTTGTGGATGTAGCATGCTATGGTATATGCCGTACATGATAAGATTTGCTGAAATGTGAATCATCTCATTCGTGCTATCATTCTCCAAATCCACGTTTCCATTGCTTCCATCCGAGCCTTTTCCCAATGTCCAAGTTTCACATCCATATAATGATGTACTCCGTATAAACGTTTTTGCGAAGGATTTTCTAATTTCCAATTTTATGTGTTTGTTTCCTTAAAGATTCTTTTTATTTTGAATGCCTTCTTAGCCAAGGATATCCTTCTTTTCACCGCAGAGGTGCATCTGTTGTCTCTTGTAATTACACTCCCAAGGAAGCAGAACTCTTCTACTTGGTTGATCCTTGATTCCCCTATCATTAAATTTACAGGGGTCTTTTTCCTGTTTCTAGACACTATCATAGCTTTCGTTTTGTTCACATTTATTTTCAGTGTCCATTTTTTCAAAGCTGAGGACAGGGTTTTGAGCATTCTATTCACATCTTTGGCTGATTTTTCCAGGGTGTCAATATCATCATAACCTAATGCAGTGTATCTTTCTTCCATTATGTCTCCTTCATTGTGTCTATAATCTCTTCAATATAATGATATGTTAAACAGAAATGGCAAAAGTGGACATCCTTGCCTTACTCCTTTTCTAATCTTTGCTTCTTTCTCACATCCTATTACATCTATTAAAGTACTTTTATTATGGTAGAGCTGAAATAATAGCTTCCTTTCTTTGTAGTCTATTACTTTTCTTCTCATGATTTCAAACATAGATTTCCAATCTACAGTAACAAAGGCTTTTTCCAAATCAGTGAAGGTAAGTAACACTTTCCTGCTCATGTCCAGCATTCTTTACCTTACCGGAAACCAAATTGACCTCCGGCAACATTTTCCTCCACTTCATTTATGATCCTGTTCCCTATTGTATGTGTTCTGCAATTCATTCATTCAATTGCTTTCTCTGATTTTGGTATCATAATTGTTTTGCTTTTAGCAAAGTCTTCGGTTATATCTCCATTTTTTATAACATTCATGCACTATTATAAAGAGTCTTTCTTTAATTTTATACCCAGATTTTTTTAATATCACAGCCGGCACATTATCCACACCCGTCGTTTTTCCAGCATTAAGCTTTTGGAGGGCATGCTCAAATTCCCTCTTCGTGATTGAGGGCCCACTCTCTGTTCCTGCTTTTTCTCTACTTTCAACGTTATTTCCTCTTATAGCTATAGCCATGGTATTGTTCCTCCATGTATTCTTTTCATCGTTCACGCACTTATTCATTATCTACTAGCACCCTCCCCTTTTTGTTATTAATCACTGTTGACCTTATTCTCGGTTGATAATTTAGAGCTTTAATTTTCGTATAAGCTAGATCTTGTTTTCCTTCTTGAGCGTGTTCTTCCATTTCCTTCACCCATAGTTTTGTCCACCTCTCCTTTTCTTCTGCACATTTTTCTGTTATTTTATTCTTCAATCTCCTGTACTCTTCCATATCCTTCTTTGCTCTTAGCTTATTTATCTTCTCAATTAGTTTTAAAATTTCCTTTGTCAGTCTAGGTTTCCGAGCTTTAAGTTTCTTCCAAGCCAGGGCTTTTTCCGCCACTTCTACTATTCCTTGTTTCATTTCATTCCACTTTTCTATTTTTCCCATTTCTCATCTATTTCTTTTGACTTCTCTTCAAACTTCCCCCTTCAGTTTTTCCAGTAGCCATTTATTCATAACTAATTTTCCTAAGTTTTGGGTTGTACTTTTCCGGAGCTAATTTATGTTCAATATCAACATCCGGACTTGGGTAACCGTGGGTGGATTTTATTTGATTCCTAAACCGTTGTTTAATGATAATGTAATCAATCTGATACTTTTCCATTTGTCCTGTTGCTTCCCAATAGGTCCTTCTTCTCATCGGTATTTAAAATATTGTATTTGTGATGACTATGTTGTGTTGATCGAAGACTTCGAGCAGCCGTTCTCCTCTATCATTGATGTTTCCTAGATCGAATTTCCGTGTGGCTTTCATGTTATTGCGAGCTCCCACAGCAGCATTAAAATCTCCCATTATAATTATATTATCTTTATGCTTTGTCGTCGTAATCAACTGATCAGTATCCTCATACATTCTTACAATATCATCATATCCTGAACTTGATATTGGGATGTATGCTTGCATAATCACCCAGCCAGTACGTATGCTTTTAATTTTAATCACCATTTGTCGATCATTTACCATATATGAGCTAGATATTTGTTATGCCCACTTGGAAATTTTGAATTAGTTCTACCCCGTTCTTTCCCCTCTTCTCACCTCCGCTATATATTACTTTGAAAGTACCACACACCCCCAGTATATCTACAGCACTGTCTTACATTACTTTCTTCATATCTTCTGATGTATCTGTCTTCAGTAATGTTCTCACATTGCAGGATCCTGTTATCAAACCTGTCTTACTCTTTTTGTCAAGAGGGATTTCGCTGGATGACGACCTGAGAAGCCCTGTTCCTTCTCCTGCCGGATCTTGGGCTCCAAAGCCCATAATCAATAATATTCCTTTATATACAATCCATTATCCATGGCTGTATAAACACGAGATACCCATGAGGATCTTTAATGGCGTGGTGTCTCCTTGCCGTCTTCATTCAATGCCGTTGGGCGTCTTTGTGTTTCCTCCGCCTTTAGGGGCTGCTTCTAGTCCCTGGGGCAAGAGGGTGCCCCGAATCCATCGAAGGATGGAGGAGGTGTATACTAACCTTCATTAATATGAAGGTCGGTATAATGTTAAAATAAATGAATAAGGGAAATATACTGCAGAGCGGATATATTTAAGTATTCGTTTGTCCCGTGCTCTTTTCGCGACAAAATCTCAAGGGGAAATACCAAGACAGAAATGGGTAAGCACTTGAAAAATTAGTTAGTAACATGGAAGTAACATTTCCCCTCTCTCACTTCATGGCTGGCGTCCTAACGCCCCCAACCACGCGCCTTTGGACGGGTGCTAAGTTGTCGATTAAATAAATTTGTAGATCTGATGCATTGGTAAATTGTGCTTCCTGCATGAGTAGATATCTGGGTGGTAATTTGTGATTACGTTACATGTGACCCGACCATTTTCAATGGGTTTCCTTATATGAGTAAATACGAGCTCGTTTATATGAACAGCGAAACAAGCTTACACGATTGCTCTTAAGCAGTAAGACACTAGGTTACTGCGTATATGAGTAAACTATCCGATCCCTCAAGCAATGACGATTTCACACGCGAGATTCCGGAGAGACTGTTCAGCACTAACCACTTTAAGGGAATAAAATATAAATAAAATAAATAGCACTTGTCTTTATTTTAAGGTGCAATGCGTCTCACGGGCTTGCGGCATCATCATTTAATATTGACATGAAATAATTCCTCGAAGTGAAGCCTATGAGTGTTAAGTACATATATAAATAACACTTATCGCTACAGTTACAATATAGCCAGCAGTTATTCAGAGCAACTGTACTAATAGTTAAAATAGCTCAACACGTAAATGAACGAGCTGATAGTTATAAGGGCAATGAAATAAGGGTTAGAAAAAGTAAGGAACACGCACTAGGCCAACTAGAATATTTTTTTGACGCCGTTATTTGCAAATATTCTGATCCCTTATCGTTTGCGGGAAAAATGACGTCTTAATTTTGTTGGCTACACTATCTCTTTAATCTAATATTCGTGATCTCTCCTACCATAATGAAAAGAAGCTAATGATGCATTTTTTACATCATCGCTGGAAATATCTGCTTCCAAAATAAGCAAGAGATTTAATCTGTAATTTAACTTTCGCTCCGTGAGTGATTCCCAACCTAGTTCCTGTAATAATCTCTCAAAACACGAAGTGGGCAGGCGAAACTAAGACTTTTAGAAAGGTTTTATGGAGTTTATTTGTGGCACGGAGAGGGAAGTATGATGGGGGCCCACATTATTAGAGTATTATAACCCCACGTCCGCTTCCCTCGTAGATCGGACCGCCCAGATAAAATAAGAGAAATCATTCTTCCCTCTCACTATGCGCAATCACAACAGGAACAAGGTTAAGTACTCCTACAGCAAGGCCCTTTTGTCAGATGTATCTGAATATCATATGTCAGATATAATCACAATCCGGAATCCATATCGCGAACGCATCACTTACGCCTACATTGACACGATAAAAGGTGGTGTCCTAACACCCCCACGCCACTGGTCCTTTCGATGGCTTCATTCATTTAGCGTAGATATACATATATGGAGTTTATGATAATTAATTCCATGTTAATCTCGACAAAAAAATGAGGTGGATGCATATCGAAAATCTTCAAGTCACTTAAGCCTGGAGTTAAAATACGATCTTATGAACGTGCACTTTGTGAGTCGATCGTGTTTATCGTCCATTTATTTTCGTTGAGTAACCGATACTTATGAGATATTCCGTGTACGCTGCGTTGCGATGTTCAAAACTTCACTTGTGGTCATCGCATTGCCCTAATTAGAGGACAAACACGAGGGGGAGCGCATAACTTTGCGGACTGTGTAGTTTTCAGTGACAAGCTGGGCTTTCTACTGTTCTGGTATAAACTGACAATAAATCTTATGTTTCCACTTCCGTGTCCCCAACAATTCGACCATAATTGGGAAGGAATACAATCTCACTGGTCAAGGGATAGTTATTTTAGTGCAGCACTCCTAATATCGCAAAACGTTGGAGGAATGCCCTTCATCATCTTTTACGGCATTGCCAGCGACCACAACCACAAATGTGGACACAGTCATAATTACGACGGCTTTTGAAAGCTGGGAGTTTCACAGGGTCGCAAGTGAAACCCTCTGCGAATTCAAAAGCGTTCGTAGCCATTCCTGTCATTTGTGGCCGGAAAACACGAGCTAGGTGGAGCTTATCAATGATTTTGTCGAAAATTCTCTTGATTACGAACATTTAAAAGAGTCAACGGACGCTTTTTGGAGGGGTTCCCTGCTACTTTTGAAAGAAAAGGTCAGGTTCCGTTTGGGTCAGGACAATTCTTCAATTGAAAACTTTCGCGTATTGATGTTTTCGGGAAATCATTGCAAAATGTTATGGCAGCGATTATTTCGACATCACTCGATGGAAAGTTTTAAAACATAGGCGGAATAGTGGGATTGAATCTTTGTTACCTTCGACCACGCAGTTACATAATACTCCGCAATCCACATGATATTACATAGCCAGAGACCCACAACTGCCGACGCAATTGAAGTATGGTCTTATTTCAGCATGGAATTGACGGAAATCACTCAGAATATAGCACATTTGATGTGCAATGAATGGCCTACGTTAATGGTGTTCATATTAAGAATTGCGGTATTTGGTTGCAGGTAGATGTACAGTAAAAGTAATTTCATTCTTTACCTTGCACCTGATAGTGGATTTCATCGTCAATAAATTGAATATGAAGTACGATTTCTGCAATTGTTTAATTATGTATTTTTACTACCGATTACGTCAATTTCATGCCTCCCTGTCTTCCGTAATGACTATGAGTCAGGGTTGAAGACCATATGGAAAAGTATTAATGGGTACCTTCGTAGAGGATGTGTATAAATTATGAAAGTAATGAGACCCTTGGCTTACTTTGCCTACGAAAAGGAAACAAGAAAATACATCCATTGCCATTGACGAATTTTTGTGGCAGCATCACAGAGAATAGATAAATGAATCATCCCATCCCCTCGTAAATTAAATACACTTTACCTTTAATCATCAATCACGCGGTATTATATATTTTGTTGTTGAATCGTATGTTTTATTTACCGTGTATCCTCGTGTTTATTCGAAGAGCACTGGACTGGAGGAAGGTGACTCGTGCCACTTATCTGACTCGTGGAAAAGCTAAGGCGAATAAACTTGCGGAATCGGAGGGACAGAAACATTGGTTACCCCCGTGATTTTCATTCCGTCGTAATGGTCGCAACGCTTGTGACCTTTATCCGATATCGTGGAAAAACTAGCGACGAACGAGGTGCGTTGGCGTCGAAGGGCTTTGCGAACACTTTTTTTTTTGGTTAGGCTGCCAATAAATCGTGTTCCGCAGAGGGATCAGCTGTTTATGATAAATGTGCTGAAATTAATACCAGCCGTGCTCTTTCTCTCGCGCCTTTTGAGGCTCCCTGGGCGCGTAGTGGGAGAGAGAGTGAGAGAGGTCGGCCCTTCTCCACCAGAGGCCCATCGCCATCCATCCCTCTCCCCACCCTCTCCCTCTCCATCCTCCCTAAAACATTCTCCGCCCTCAGCATCCTCCCCCACCCTCCACCTCGCCGTTTCACACCCCCTCCCCGCGGTTTTTCCATTAATCTCTCGCTCTGTTCACTCCTCTAACCCCGCCCCACCCATCCCCCATTTCACTTATCTCGCCGCTCCATTCCCATCGCTCCTCTTCTCTCGGCTCCTCGCAAGCGGGGAGTGACCGCACACCACCCCGCAAAACAGCTGTATGGTCGCGTGACTCGGGGTTTTGGGGTGATGGGGGGGGGGGGTGTTGGGTCCAGTTGGTTGTACTTGCGAGCAATATCGGTATCGGAATCCGTAGTTTCATGGTGCGGACTCGAGGGGTTCAGATACGAGCAAGGCGGAAAACCAAGTGAATTACTCGTGCGTCTCTCTCTCTCTGCCATCCGAGCGTAACGTCCGTAGAGGGAGCTCGACATATCTATGGAGCTAAATCAAAGGAGGCTTGAATCAAACGAATCGGGACGGTATACTTGACGAGCAATTTAAGAAAGTTAAATAATTGCGTTTATTTCTAGGACGAGATGGAGCCTTCACAGCATCTGTTACCATGCCTTCGTATTCCTAATGCTATAATGCCAGAATTTGTCATTATTTTCAGTTGAAGCATCATAGAGTGAACAATATTGTGAAGGAAATTGCTCATTGATGCCCATATATTAATAATAAGATGTTTGTGGTAACGATGAGGTATCGGTACAAGTATTTATGACGAAAATGTCCTAGGTGCTCTCAAATGAACTATTTTGTATTATTCAAGAATTCATGAACTATGTTGTTTTTATTATATATACAGGGTGCGGCAACATAACTTCCTTTTTTGAAAGCGTTTTGCGTTTGAAAAAAGGAAATTCTGTTGCCGCACCCTGTGTATTGTAAATTTTATACGATGTATGTTATTGCATGTGGAAACTCTTTGTACATTTAGGTTACGTGCTGGTTTGATAGTAGCTTACATTGTAAACCGTGATAGCAGTGAAAACAATTAGGATCTGGTGCTTTACCTGCGTATCAGCTCATCAACTCATATGTACTTATGTGTGTGTATATTTATGGGCGAATACTTGTATGCTTATGTATGTATATTTATTGCTTATTTACAGTGAATTCTGATATCCATAAATAATGATGCTCGCAGATGATTTGGAAAGGGGAAAAAAAACTTGGCAACAATGCTTTTAAAAGTGGTCCAGTGCAGAAAAATATGCGTAAAAATGGAGCGGTAAAATCTTGCGCAGCCCAATTTTAGAAAGTAGTTTTTGTTGAACGGTGGCTTAAAATGGAAGGAAAAATTAACGCCCAACGTGGGGCTCGAACCCACGACCCTGAGATTAAGAGTCTCATGCTCTACCGACTGAGCTAGCCGGGCAGTGGTAAAAGTTACTTATTTTCCGATTCTTGAATACCGATTACTTCGGCTAAAGGCTGAGCTTTTTCTCGGGCTTGAAAAAGTGAAACAAATTGGCCGATTTCAAAATTGTTGTTATGACCGATGTATAAATCCTTGTTTAGGATTAGCCGTAGTTTTTAGATGAAATCATTTCTCCATAAATTTCGATGCAGAATTTACTAAAAGGTAATGTTAGTGATTTATAGTAGATTCGAAATTGTTTTCTCATAAATACTTCTAGAATTCGGTGGGTCCAATTAATTGGCCTCTCCCGCCAAGTAAATGGGTGAACATTCTTTTATCCAGAGCAGGGATGTAAACGAAGCTTCATCGAACGGATTTAGAAACGAAGTTTAAAAACCAAACTAAAATATTTCTCTCAAATATTAACTTTTTAATTATTATGATATTGAAACGATATATTTCGCAAGCAAATGTGAAAAAGGAATGCGTTTATTAAGTTTTTTACTTAATCGTTTTGTGAATGTCTAAAGTAATCCAATTTCATTGTGCTATGAATGTATTTTTGGATTTTCATACATTTTTACTTATTTTATTTTTAATTTTTTATCTAAAAATGAAAAAAAGCACCAATTTTCACCCGACACCGTCTATTTTAAAAATTCAAGTCGCTTGGACTCAGAAGGGAGATATTTCTGTGATCAAGGAATTTTGGAGAACGTAACTGCAAAGTTAAAGCCGAATTCGTCACCCGTTCACCTGGTTCCATCACCGGTGATATCATACCCCAACGTCCACCCTGATGGTAGGCCCTCCTCATTCGGCCATACCTTCGACGTTTTGGTAATCTTTTTCTTTCGGTATTAAATTCCTTTCTCATCCCTGTCCTCCTGTGTTCCTGTGTAGCTTCTCTCCATCCCCGGCCGTCATCACCCCGCGCCCACTTTGTATCCGTATGGCTTTATCCGGAATACGTGCTTAGGAATTTTCGATTAATTCCTGTGGTTTTTCCCGCACTGTTCTCAGCAGCCGTAAAGCGGGCGGTCGGCGGCGCCCTTCCTGCATGCCTCTCCTCCTCTCCGGTCGCCCTCATTTCGACCACCGAATGGACTGCGGCCGGATCATTGGCCCCCATCCTCCACCCCCTTCACTCATCCCCATGGTGAATTTCTTTTTCCGACCGGGCCGGTCTGCGTGGACGCGGCGGTAGTAGCATTCACCCCCGGGGAAATCCCTCGATAGAATTCCGGCCCTGCATTGCGACTCTTGGGGTACCGTGGGGGGGGGGGGTTGGAAGGGGGGTGGTCATGCCCTCCACATTAATAATCCTCGGTGACTGAGTAAACGTAATTGAGACTCATCTCACTCGGCGCACAAATAATTGGTCGTTTGGAGTACATGTGGAAGGAAACGGTGTTGTTAGTTGTTTTTGGGATAAAAAAATGATCGTGGAAAGTAGATCTCTGTGGATATCGCGGAATGCTTCTGCGGATAAATTTCAGAGAAAAAGCTGTTTGGGATAGGTGAAATATTCCTCGAGGTAAGCCGTGGTAATTGGGAATGAAATTGCGATTACCGTAAAATTTTATGAAGGCAGCTTCGTTTACTAAAAGGGTCGTTTCCTTGTTGTCAAGCTTGATTCTTTAGTCCATCGGCGATCTTCCGTGGGAGGCTTAGTGATTATATTATGGTATATGGTACTCATGACCTTAATGTGTGATGCACGGAGGCATTGCAAATCGTTTTTAGTTCGTACCTTGTTGTCCGTATTTTTTCTTTTTTATGTCGTACTACGCGGCAGCATCGTAGAAGTAAGCGCTTTGACTTTGTTTTTAGTTGCGGCCTTAAAAGACATATCTCACGTATGGGGCTCCAGTATGAAGGAATATATTGTTCGGTCAACCGGCATTAAACGGTTATCTCTCGGAGGATCATTTTGTTTGGCTTAATGTTATCCGCCCCTACAAAAATAGCAAATCCGCTATGAAAAAAACATTGATTTCCCATTATCATCTTGGATCTTTGGTCACTAATGATCCAGTGTGGATCATCATCGACATGAATTGGAAATGCATTTTACCCGATAGTCTGGTGTGGTCGCTTCAAAAGGGTTATCGCAATATAGTGCATTCGCTGAATGAAAGTAATCTTCATCTAGTCCAGAAACTCCGAGAAGAATAATAGTACCTCGGTACTTTAATGGGAAAATTATAAATAACGATACACCACGGTGATCACGCGTATACTGCTCTTTAATTTGCAGGAATAACGAATGTCTAGTGATCAATGTCACCATGTGGGCACGCTAACAACTATCATCTAAAACACCCATGTCTGGGCCTATCCTTGTTTCTATTTTATTTTTTATCCTCAAAGTAGAGTTGCGGACAATTTGGAAGTCTTTAAAAAGTAATTTCAAATTTTTGTGAAGGCTTCGATGGATAAGTGTCGATGTATAGAAATGTATTCAAAGCAATGTGCGTGGTTAGAAAATAACGTTTTAATGTTTTATCTCACGGTAAGTCATGAAGTAAGTGAGGTACCTATGTCATTTGCTCCTAGTTCTAATTGGCTTGTCTTCTAACCAACATAATTACTTTTGTACCGACATGAAAGTTATTTTATCGATGTTTAAATTCTTTATATCTAAAAAAAGTGATTGAATGCTTTTCCTCGTGCTCATTGCATTTCATTTATTATTCTCATGGTTTTTCGACACTGTCTGGTACTTCAGTTCATCGTGCAGCTTACAGAAGGATCATACTCTTGTCACAAACATGAAAATAGTGTGCGCAAGGGCAATAGTCTTGGTACATATGTGTCATGCATCGATAAATATTATTTCGATTGAAATAGAAAAGGGCCAGGGGGACTCACGGCTTTGGTACTCCCTCCGTTCGAGTAAACATTCGCCCCATTCATAGTTTTCGGCCTTCATTTTACGAGGCGTGGCCGTATCCGATCGGGAAATAGCCCCCAGCATCCCTAACCCATCTTCCCCTTCAAGCCCTACGCCCCTCCCTCCGTGAAATGGAGCCTAATGACTCTCGTCGTGTGATCTCGCCACACCAGGAGCGCGCACACAATACGAACTTTCGGTGTGGGCCCCACGAGCTTTGATGAGTTTGGCGCCCTTGATCTCAATCCACCTTCTCTCCTCCACCCCCTTCACCCCCCCCCTTTCGCCACTTCTTCGGGCCCGCCCCCTCGCACGCCCGCAAACATTCGCCAAGTTCACGCCCGCAAACAAACGCAGCGCCCCCCCCCTCCTCACCCGCAGTGTTCTCGGCCCGCTGCCGCACCACTCACTCCCCCGCAGCGCCACACTATATCTCTCTCGAACCACCCACGGAGTATCGGTGTCGATATTCCCAGGCTACAACGGGGTGGAAGGAGAGTGGCGTGTATTTGGAAATTCGCCGTGAACGAACGGAACCCGTGACGCCATTACGCCCGAAGGGGGGAACCCGCGGAAGAACTTGGATTACACGCACGACTTAAACTCTTAGATAAATACAAATCGCTCGATATCATCGCCGATACGGAGGGAATAGTTTTATCTTCAGTTTTCGTTGGTAGGCGAGACCACAGAGGGAAGGGAACTTGATTCCTGGGGCGAACCGATATGAAGGGGATCCTTCTTTTTTTCCATGCGCAATCCTTAATCACGGTGGTAGGATAGTTTACGCACTACACTTCGAAAGTAAAATGTTTCCCGGCGCTGATAATCAACCGTTGCTTTAATTTTGATGAACTGACAACCCATAAGCCCCCGCGGTGGCTTACCTTGTAAGATATTGATGCATATAGAAAATGTCTCCTGGGAGCGCTGGCCGTTTGCAATAAGATGGAGAATTGCTCACAAGTTTGAGGACGGTGTGTTAATTTTTATTTGAGTTCAATGAAAAGAAACACCACCGCGACAGCTACATGGGATGCATTACAAATAAAGGAGTTCGACAAAAACTAAATTTTAGTAATACAAATTGACTGGTAAATATAACAATAAATATATTACAGAAGTCGTATAAACGCATGAGGAGGTATTGCATGTGCGAGGAGGGAAGAGGAATAGACAAGAAAAGTATTAGAGAAGGGGAATACCATGGAATTATATTAAAGTAATTATTTTTTTGCTTAGACTACAAGGTATTTTCCACCTGTACCTGAAGGTTTGTTCCCGATGATCTTCCCTATGAGTTGAAAATAGTAATATCCAATTAAAAGTGTTGGAAAATTGCCTAGTGTTCTTCTTTCATTCAAAATGAATTTCCTCGTAGTCAAGCCCGGTATAATCGGGTGTATTTTCTTGTTTTTTTTCGCACAGTTAAACTTCGAAACTGTCGCCAACCCTGGCGTATTTAATTTGGTTGGCGTGGATGGAACTAACCTGCAGATTGTGTGTGCTCCACGTCCTTTCACTCTTGACTGCTCTAGAACGACTTCCCTACCCAGTCGTCACGACGGTAAGGTCTATGGCGTGTGAAATTCGCGCGCTCGCAAGGCAGTGAGGGTCTATTTGTTCCTTCCCACACGTTCCTCTCCGCTTTTCCTCGAGAACTTTTGACACCCAGAACAAAACATAGCGTAGGTTTAACTGGGAGTGTTCACGGGCATTGCACTGATTTGAAACACGGGACGTCCCAGACAGCACTCTACCCTCAAAACTAACTCTCCTCCATGTTCTAGTGAGAAATTTGTGTCAAGATATGATGGCATACGTATGTTGTGAAAGTGTAACTACCCGACAGCCCTTTTTTGTTCTGCTGAAAGTATATTCTTGGTTCCGTCCCCCATTACGGACGCATCAAACCGAGCATTTAAAAACAAGAAACGCTGGGGGGTTGCACTTGGTGTCCACTCACGATTCGCTTTAAACTTAATGGCTATGTACATGGTTTGTATAAATAGTATCGGGAAAAAGTTCCGAGAAATATATTTATTACAGATGTTGCTTCAATGCCTCAGATATTTCGCATTGCCAAGTTTTCAGTGATAATGGTGTAAAATGTCATCTTATCAATGGCAATACGATCTGAGATCTTGCGCACACTTAACCGACGGTTTGAATTCAGCACTTCACGCACTCGTCAGGAAAAAATTGCCACCGATATTTTTTATACAAACCAATTGCGTGCTTGCGGATAAAAATGCTGTCTGGCATGTCACGCAGCGGTCTCTCGCGGATATTTTCTGCATCTACCTAATATTGGATTGCTGTATTATCTTGCGTATGAGGAAGGGGTGTGATGTTGGTGCGTGATTTTGGACGGGGTGTAATGCTGGGCCACGTTTGGTATTGGTTTGTATTTTCTTTGGTTACCTATGCAGCGGTTTAGTTTTGATTTATTTTTAAAAACGATTGTGTGAATGATTGATTTTTTAAAAAACGATTGTGTGAATGATTGATTTTTTTAATGACTAATTTTGCTATGTTCTTTTTAAAGTCAATCGCGATTTTAGGAACTGGTGTGACTCCTGACAATGCCTCTATGCGCATATTTTGATTAGTAATAATAATAATACACCGAAATGGTGTGAGGACACCAGTCGCACGTGCATGCAGACTTTTGAGTTCATGCATACATTTGAATATGTGTTATCTAAAAACTCTGTTCCACATACATGCTCATATACCTCATGCAATAATATATGTTTAACTAAATCAAAGCTGTAGTGTTTAAGTTAATATTTTTGGGGGCTTAGGTTCGATTTTGTCATGATTGTATTCGGTAAAAGGGAGGGAGGATAACTTGAGTCTATCTGTGACACTGTCTATCTTTCTATTTTATCCCCGTGGTTGAATCTACCAGTGAAATTCGGCGCCACAATAATTATCTCTTGACCTTTAAGAAAACCCAGGGCTTTAGTAAAGGTTTGTCATGCCTGCTCCCTTTGTGAAACAAGGGTCTCCCAGCCTAATTCCTCTGACGTACCCTTCACGCTTGCTCTATTCTCGTGGTAATATCAACAAATCTGGTGGATTTTCTCTGGGCCTTTTTCCATTTCATAAATTAACGTTTTCTCCCGTCGATTCCGAATCCCCGCTGCGTATTCGAAATGTGGCCTAACTAAGGCTTACCTCTCTCTTAAGTTTTCATAACATTTTCGTACAACCCGTTAAATGAACCTCTCTCATTTAAAGCTGAACTTTTCTTTCGGAAAATAGCAAGCGAAACAGTGACCATTGCTTTTGCATTTTTACCGTTAACTCCAAAATATGATTCTCGAGCGAAGCACATTCGGAGCGAAATTCGACAACAATGGACTTGTTCTTACTCGACATTCATCGATCGGAAAATTCCGTAATCCACGTCCTGTCCTTTCTAGTCCTGATGGAGTGCGGGGATCTGCAAGCTGTATGCGCGTTGGCTTTACGGTGTTGTAACTCGGACTCTTAACCTCGGGTCTGGTGGCGGGATTTTGTTGAAGCATCCCGGTCTTCACCTCACTGGTTTAGAGAGCGAGCGAGAGAGAGAAGGAGAGATGGCGACCTCTGTTCCGTTTTTCAGTGGAGTATTCCATGTTTATACTTGTATGTACTCTGAAATCCACCGATACGGTGCATTGTAGAGGGTAACTCAACACGAGGCACACAATGTCAAAAATGAAGTTTTCCTTAATTTTTAGTTAAAATAAATGTGTAAAATGATTCAAATATTGCATACGCCTAATGATAATTGCAGTTACATGTAACACGGTATGTAGGCATGAAATACATCTCCACGTGTAGGAGACGAGTGGTTAGTTAAAAGGTCAAGAAAATTAGGTCAGATGAAATACTGACAACCTACTTTACTTGGTTACTTAGAATGAAAAAAGAAAAGTACTTTTCCGCTCTAGCGCGGTCGGATACAGTTATTCTAATCCTCCATCGTTCGTGAGAAATATCACATCTTAAATCCGTCGATTCTACGTTTCACTCCGTGATCATATTATCATGATCTCTTTTGCTCGTAGTACGGTAGGGTTCAAAATACCTTTTTTTCAACGTCATCGCTGGGATTCTAACTTATCGTAGGGATTTAATCCGTAATTTAACCTTGCATCCGTGAGTGATTCCCAGCCTGGATCTAATGATAATCCAGTGACGCTACTGGGTTTATTATAATAATATTTTACAAATGTTGCTCCTCTACGCTGTACGCGGTCTAATTGGGCAATCGATTAAACTTTTTGAGGATCCCATGCACTGGCGGCTCGTATTCTTAGTGGGGCTTAACTAACTTAATATAATATTGCTCTTAAATGCCATCGTCACATTTTCCCAATATTCTTCTAATAAACCCTAATTTTGATTGATCTAGTATTCTGGTTTCGCCGCATCGAAAGTCACCCTCGACGTCATTCACCTCCACATTTCCACCATGGTCCTCGACATTACTTTGATTCCTTCTCTTTCATACTAGTCCCCCAGCGAACGGTGACATTAGGGCACAAATGACATTAGGGATCAGGCGCATGTGAGTTACAGCAACGCTCGCATATAAATGCTGCAACGAAGCCTCGCGCCGCAGAGGAGCAGATTGGGGCCGTGTATGACACCGACCTGTCCATTGTCCAAGCGGTGAAGTAGCAAGGCGCCTGATTGGCATTTAAATACCCCAATTGCATTAGCTGCCTGACGTAACCGTCCGCTACCAGCAACCACATGAATATGTATCTTTCCTGCTTCGCGGGGAGCTCGGATGTTTTTTTAAACGGTGCTCAATCGTTAGAGACTGGGGAGATTCAGGGAAGACGTCTGCCACTCGCCAGTTGGGGAGGGATTTGGGAAATCTAGTGTGACACGCGGATAATGAGGGTCGAGGTCTCTGGAAGTCTATGAATAATCGTTGCACTCAATTTAAAATCAGTTTTTTCAGGAAAGGAGTACAGAAGGCAATGCTTTTGTTTGCACCAAAGTGTTATTGATTAAAGTTAATTATCTATATATTATTTAGATACTGCTAAGCCAAAAATTGGCTGGTCATTTAAACGAAATTGTTGTTTATAAATTCATTTTAACATTACGCGTGTTCTATATCAATCATCTATTATCCATTTTCTTGTATTACTTTCGCCAGTGTGTATATTACTGTACGAGAGTGGTACCAGAAGTACCCGGCCTGACCTAGAGATGGCGGTAGTTGTTTGAAAAATATCACTGTATCAGAAATTAATTTAGGTATTAATTTAGCAATTGGAAAGGTACGCTTTTCATATGCGTGTTAATATAAATTATGTGTGAGAGGTTTGGTTTTATTTCTGATTTATATCGTAGGATTTATTAGGCTTATGTGTCACGCGGTAATTTTCCTCGTCCGAAAAATACGCATTTGATGCGGCACTTGAGTTTGCGATTGTTAAATTGAGGCAACCTGTACAATTTCTTTAGTTGACTCTTACCAGTTTCTGGCGTTCTAAAATTTCTTTTGGATACACATTCGTATAGCATTATCTAAATTCAAGGATATTACGGTATTCATGTCGTATGCGGTGAATGAACTAATATTTCTGCATGTATGTATGGCTGGTGTCTTAGCATCCCCAGCCACAAGTCATTGCGGCGGCTTGTGGGGTAATTTGTTCGTGTTCAGTCTAAATTAAGATGTTACAGGATATTATATCTATTACATGATTGTAATGTGGCGCTGTTTATTGAAACGTGTCTGTGTTGTTAATAGTTTATAAAGGTCATTTATTTACCTGACGGATCATAATCTGACGCGTTATATTTTACATAGAAATGCAATGTTTGATATGCGATCAGAAGAAATGAATCCCTGTTTTAGGCTAAGTGGCTCCCAAGGGATTCTTAATAGAAAAAAAATATTACTGACCCTGCCTATACTGATCGAAATTTATTCTTACTAAGGAATATAAGGAATAATTCGGACGTATGGAGACTGTTGTGTTCCTAAACAAAGGACCCTATGGATGTCTCCATTTTCCGGGTTCCCGCCGCGTTGGTTGTCATGGTTGACGACAGTTTCGCCTGGATTCCACCAGGCGTCTTCAGGTCGAAGTGCCGATATCATTTTGGCTGCGCTTATATAGCCCTCGCTCTCTCGCTGCTGCGTTGTGATTGGTTGGTTTCTGGAACACTCTCTTCCAGGCGTTCGTCAGGTGGTAACCGTCTTCCCGGTTGAAATTTCTCGGCGTTTTTGTGATCTCAATTGATTCTCTAATCAGCCGAGGATAGTATCTTTTTTCCTTGGTGATTATCTCGGCTTCGTCAAATTTGATGTCGTGTCCGGGTTCGCTCCAGGCATGCTCGGCGACTGCTGATAGGCTGAATTTCTTATTCTTCGTTGCCCTCTTGTGTTCTTGCAGGCGGGTCTTCATGGACCTGCATGTCTCGCCGATATACGATTTGCCGCAAGAGCAAGGCACGCGGTACACACCTTCGAGAAGACCTTTCGGGATCTTGTCCTTGGGCCTTGGAATTATCTGGCTTATTTTGGTCACGCAGTTAAATCTTGTGACAATGTCTTTCTTCTTCAGGACCCTCGAGATCTTTTCGCTTGTGCCGGCGACGTAGGGGATGATGGCATAGGTTCCTGGCTTGTCAGTTTGATGTTTCTCCTTGTCGGGTGTCTGGTGGCGTTTTTCCACTTTAGCGGTCCTTTTCAGGACCAATTCTTCTTTGTATCCATTTATCTTCAGTGCACTTCAGTGCACAATTTACGTGGATTCTATTGTTTGAATAACTATTGTTGTACCATGGTGGAAAATGATCAGGCCTATGCTTCTTGTCCGTTAGTATTTACTCATCATACTTCACCAGTTTGTTGTTAACATAATGTTTAGGACTAGAACATAGTCATACAAGCTAGTCATATTTAGAAAATCCGATCTAGTATTATTATGTTGTGTGGATATTCAGGGTACAAGTTATAGCCATTAATTTTATTTCCGGGGAATATATAAGTATATAGATTTATACATAAAGGGAATTTTTATTACTTTCATTAAGTATCACAATGTAATTGTTGCTATCTATAGGACTTACCCATTGCCTCAACTAGTTATCCAATATCTTTTAGAATAATACATACCCGTCTCCGTATTGATGGGGACCAACTAATTGAATAGAACTTAGTTTATTATCTGCTTTAATGTGTGGTGATGGAATTTAAAATATTGGTGAGTCATAAAGTCTTGGTAAACATATTTATTCTTTCTTCCAAAGGCACACAGATAGAATGAGTTACATTGCAACTAATATCCATTCTTGACTCATGTGCAATAACATTTTGAGGAGCAGAATTATTTAGCTACTGTCAACAATTACCATAGCCTTATATTTATTTTAGTGGTTAAAATCATAATCACCTGACAAATAAGTTAAATTATTGATTATTATAGTCTTTATAAAATTTATCCTATTGCATAATGTATGTTTATGTGGAGCGTTAATTTTTAAAGCTCTGTTATACGTCCATACTTATATGAGTCATTATTTATGAAAACACCTCCAGGCTTTTTTTCACTCTTTTCATAATTTATTTGAAGATTTTTTTTATGATTTAAGAACGGAAAGAGAACCCGGTCGCTGGACTAGATTCACTTTTCACACCGAACCCTTCCGATGATTGAATTGGGAGTCGAATTCCTCTTATCAATTAGTACATCAAGAGAAAATACTGTTATTTTCCTCTTTAGAATAAGTTTGATTTTTATCAAAGTTCACCACTTTTACGGTTCGATATTTTTTGGGGGTTATCATTGCGATTTTTCTATTGTGGTTGATGGAGGACTTCGAAATCGGTAGTCGTAGGAGGGACGTAAAAACGAAAAGTGCTACCCAAAACTGCTGGTCTCTCCCGGGCGGACCTTAGGAAAGTATTTTCGCGCCCTCATATTGGCAGCACCGTGTAATTCCCTCCTCCTGCCCCTTCCCCTTTTAGTTCGCGCCCTCCGTTGGGCCATTCTTTACCCTTTCCCGCCCTTCTTCCCCCCTCCCCTGACCACCCTCTTCCACCTCCTTATCCCCATTATTACTCCCTAATCTAGTTTCCCGCTCTTTCGCTGCGCCGCCGCCGTTGTCAGCCAACCCCTCTATTCGCTCTCTCCCTGCCTGGAGCTCGCAATCTCCAGAGCTCAACGGTCATCTACGTCACAGGATGTGCGGACGGGAACTCCTTGGTGAAATGATCCCTCCTGCCTCCCTCGTGAGATAGCACGGCGAGGGCAAACGTGTGAGGGATCCAAAACTTGGGCTATTCTCTCGAGCGCAGCTATAGGGGCGGAGTTAATTTTTTGATCCTCACGATTAGCCCGATTTTAATTTTCATCGCGGCACGGGAGTGCTGCATGCGAAATTTGAAGTTATAAATTGATTGGGAAAAATAAATCAAGTGTATTGAAATCAGTGGGCGTGAAATTAATGTGAAGTTGTTACCGAACAAATGTCATCTGGTGACAGTGCACGGGCGCGAAAAACGTAGCCGCTCAAATCTCGTGGTTAGCGTGAATTATCAATCTACTTGGACTTCATATTGAAACCTGAATATGGAGAGTGGTATTGTACGGCGCGGAAACATGGTCATTGAAGTAGGATGATAGGCATACGAGTGGATTTGAGGCTTTTGAAATGTGGGTGTAGAGAAGGATGGAAAGGTGAAGTGGAATGAAAGGAAAACAGATGAGGAAGTGCTAGATATGGTGCGGGAGGAGAGGGGATTGTTGGGAGTAATCGAAAAGAGGCACGGAAGCTGGGTGGATGCAGAGCGTTTAGATGGGCAACGGAATGTTGGAGACTTAAAGAGAAGGTAGAATGTTAGGCAAGCGAGGGAGGAGGAAGAGTAGTTGAATGAAGGACGGAAAAAAGTGTGTAGAATTGAAGAGGGGCCTATTGTAAGGTGGGATGTCGGGTTGTGTTTTGTTAGAGAGACGATGGAATTGTCGCAGTGCCGTTTGGTAGCTTGTGCTCTTTAAAATCCTACCTTAACCTTATACAACCGATAATAATTGGAATGCGTCGTTACAATTCAGCATTAATCCTCTCGTATAGCTCAAGTGTTCATTTTAAAGCGATATTTGGAATAGTGCAGTACCAATTGATGTAACAAATTAGCACTAATCGTGACAAACAGCTTAGATCAAATGCAGTGGTATGTCATTCGGAAGCTTGATGAGTCTTCGTTGATGTGTGGCTATGGAAAAAGGTGCATCGGATAACTTTTCGAGGTTATGGAATGCTTTTGTAGCGGTTTGATCCTCTCCAGTGGTGGTCTGATGCTTTCTTGTTTCACTAGAGTACCCAGCGTTGCCAGAGAAAACGCTCAAGGTACATAAAATATGGAATCAGTCAGGTGTTGTACATAATAAAGGCGCGGTGAGCCTCGAAGTACATCGAACGCCTATTCCCTTGGTGCATTGAAATGGAGAGTGTAGCCAGAATAACGGGAAAATTTATGAACAAAAATAAGAGGTTTCGGTAATTGTTTGTGGGATATATATATATCAAGATAAGAGAGTTAAAAAGAAAGAGAAATATATTCCGTTGGGTCTGTAAATTTATGTGATTTCCGTCTTTGTGTGCGTATGTATGTGTGCGCGCATGCGTTTATGTGTGCGTTGCCTCGTATATCACTTGGGAATGCGGCGGTTCCATTTAACGTAGTCCTATAACCCCTTTTCTTTCTTCTTCCCCCCCCAACCATCTCCTCCTCCCCACCCGTTCAACTCCTTTCACCTTTCCCTTCCCGTCAATCCCCCCCCATTTCTCACCCTTCTCCGTCAGGGTTGCCATTTTCTGCGTTTTCATCGCAACATTCTTCGTTTTTTTTGTCTCGCTTATGACTCCTTGCTTTCCAGGTTTATCGCTAGTGTACGCCTCAAGAATAATCTATTTTTTATTTTTTTAGGTGATGGGGTAATCTTTCTCTTTGTTTTCTTGACTCGCCCATTTAATCCAATGTGAACCACACGCATTTGTTTGACGGGCGTAAGTTATTTTCACGCAAGGTTCATATCGGGGAGATAATAATTTTTTCCGCACCCGCGCGATTGCCATGGGGGAATGAAAGTGGAAATTACCCAGCTTTTCCCTTCCCCATTAGAATCTCAGGACAACCAAAATGACTCATTAAATCTCCTTACTCTGGGCGAGCGTGTAAAATTTAGGGCATGATAAAATTAATTTCATGTTATGGTAATGGTATTCTTTCATCTTCAGTCCAACTCCGTAAAATATTATCATATTAGATAGCGCGCTGTAGGGAGATAGATGCTGGACGGTAAAGGAAAATTGTTACGCGTTTTGTCATTTTTTGAAACACGTCGAGGCAATCTAGACGCAAATCTTGTGTCCCGCGCCACCCTAATCTCTCCACTGCCTCTAAATATCTATTCCATTCACTTTTCATGTCCCCTTCGGATTTCCCACGCCAAATTCCTCTGTTACCCGTTTAAATCTCCCCATCCCACGTGCACATCAAACGGGGGGGGAGGGGGAGTCAGCCAAAAGAAAAGGTGTTGTTTCAGTGTAAGCGCACATATTTTTCGTATTGATAGTGTCCATTAAATTCTACTTAAAGATATGTTTCCGTAGACTACATGCAGATGAAGTTTTTCATGTCCCCTTCGG